>NW_007250443.1:107010-124048 GCF_000164805.1 Carlito syrichta
CAAGAAGAAATAACAGAAAATGCAAAGATCCTGAGGCACCTGTTCTAAAGAAGTTTAGGAGGTTGGAATGAAAGAGTAAAAGGCATTGAGGTGAGAGGGATTGTAAGGATTTTTTTCACTCTGAGTAAATGAGGTACTTCTGCAGGGTTGTAAGCAGAGAGATCATCTGCCTTAGTTTAACAGAATCACTCTGTGTTGAAAATCACAGAGGGTGCACCAAAACTGAGTCCATTGTGAACAATGCTGCAATAAACATGCATGTGTAGGTATCTTTTTTATAGAGTGATTTGAATTCTTCAGGGCATATTCCCAGTAGGGAGATTGCGGGGTCATATGGAAGGTCGATTTTTAGAGCTTTTAGGAATCACCACACTCATTTCCACAGAGACTGCTCAAGTTTACACTCCCACCAACAGTGTAGAAGTGTTCCCTTTTCACCACATCCTCTTTAGCATATGCTATTTTTGGAGTTATTGATAATTGCCATTCTGACTGGAGTTAGGTATGTCTCAGTGCTGTCCATCAAAAGAGGACTGGATTTTTAAAATGTGGTACATATACATAATGGAATATTACGCAGCCATAAAAAGAACAAAATCATGAATTTCGCAGCAACCTGGATGGAGTTAAGAGTTTATAATACTGAGTGATCCCTCACAGAAACAAAGATCTGAGTATCACTTGCTCTCACTCATAATTGGACCTTGAACAACTATCATAATACTATAAGAAAAGGATTGACTGTGGCAGGAAACTATGGGGGGGTGTAGGGAGGGGAAGGGAGGTAGGCTTAACGGTAGTCAATATCTGTCAGGGGACAGGGGGGCACAACTCATCAACAAGGGTATCTGCACAATGCATATTTGTATACCTAACCCTTAACTGTAGTACACAACTTAAAAATAACATGTATTAAAATTAAAAAAAAGAAAAGATATAGAATGGCAAAATGGATAAAATATCATGAGGCAGCAAAATATTGTCTCTCAGAAACTCATCACACCAAAAATGACACTCACAGACTCAAAGTAAGAGGATGGGAAACAAATTTTCAGGCAAACGGAACACAAAAGAAAGCAGGAGTAGCAATCTCAATGTCAGACAAAATGCCCTTTAAGCTATCAAAAATTTAAAAAGATACAGAAGGTCACTACATGATGATAATAGGTTCAATCCATCAACAAGAAATATCCATCCTAAACATATATGCACCCAATATAGGAGCACCAACTTTCATAAAGCAGTTTCTAGATAAACTTTAAAAAGATACTGGCTCTAACACTATCATAACTGGGAACTTAAATACCCCACTCACAACACTAGACAGATCAAGACAAAAAAATCATCAAGGAGATCCAGAACCTCAACGTGATGCTTGATCAAATGGACTTAACTGATACCTACAGAACACTCCACCCAACAACCATGAAATACACATTCTACTCATCACTACATGTAATGTACTCTAACACTGACCACATCCTTGGCCATAAATCAAGCATAAACAAATTTCACAAGATTAAAATCCTGCCATGCATCTTCTCAGACCACAATGGAATAAAAATAAATATCAACAACAACAAAGCTCCCAGATGCTAAGTAACTCTTGGGTCAACATGGAAATCAAAACAGAGATTAAAAGATACTGAGACAAATGAAAATGAAGAAACATCTTACCAAAACCTCTGGGATGCCATGAAAACAATACCAAGAGGGGAATTCATATCTCTATGAACACACATGAAGAAAATGGAGAGATCACAAGTTAACAGCCTAACGGGTCACCTAAGGAAACTACAAAAGCAAGACCACCAAAACCCTAACTTCAGCAGAAGAATTCAGATCACCAAAATAAAAGCCCAAATTTGGGACATAGAAGACAAAAAGTCTTTCTGGACCTGGCCGAGGAGGATGTTCCATCATGGGAGTTGACATCCACCACAACAAGGACCGAAAGGTTTGGTGCCAAGAGCCCAAGATCCAGGACATCTACCTGAGGTTGTTAATCAAGCTGTACAGGTTTTGGCCAGAAGAACCAACTCCACCTTCAACCAGGTTATGCTAAAGAGGTTGTTTATGAGTCGCAACAACCGGTTGCCTCTGTCCCTTTCCCAGATGATCTGAAAGATGAAGCTTCCTGGCTGGCAAAAAAAGATGGCAGTGGTCATAGGGACAATAACAGATAACATGCGGGTTCAGGAGGTGCCCAAACTGAATTGTGTGTGAGCAGCCACAACTTCCAGGAAGGGAACAAGATCCTCACCTTTGACCAGCTGGCCCTGGATTCCTCCATGGGCCATGGCACCAACCTGCTTTCTGGTCCTCACAAGAGCTAGGAGGTACACAGGCATTTTGGCAAGGCCCTGGGAACCCCATACAGCCATACCAAACCCTATGTCTGCTCCAAGGACCAGAGTTCGAGCATTCCAGAGGCCAGCAGGCCAGCAACAGCTTCAAAAACTAACTCTAGATTCTGCCCTCCTATTAAAAAGGTTTTGATGCCCTCATAAAAAAAAAAAGAAGAAGACAAAAAGACAATACAAGAAATCAATGAAACAAAAAGCTGGTTTTTTGAAAGAATAAACAAGATTGATGGTCCCCTAGCTAGACTGACAAAGAAAAAGGGAGAAAAAAGCCCAAATAAACACAGTGAGAAATTCAAAAGGTCAAGTCACAACTGACCCCAAAGATGCAAAAGATTATCAGACACTACCATGTACACTTATATGGAAACAAACTTGAAAACCTAAAGGAAATGGAGGACTTTCTGCCATCACACAACCTCCCCAAGTTAAAAAAGGAGAAATCAAGGCCCTAAATAGACCAATAACAATCCAGGAAATTAACAATGTCATTAAAAAAAACTACTTACAGGTCGGGCTCAGTAGCTAAGCCCGTACTCCCAGCACTTTGGGAGGCCAAGGCGAATAGATTGCCTGAGTCTGTGGGTTTGAGACCAGTCTGGGAAACTTGGTGAGACCTCATCTCTACAATAAAAATAGCAAAGCGTGGTAGCACGTGCCTGTAGTTCTGACTACTTGGAAGCCTGAGGTGGAAGGCTCAGTGGAGCCCAGCACTTCGACAATGGGGTGGCTGTGAGTGTACCACTGCACTCCAGACTGGGTGACAGAGTGAAACTCCAACTCAAAAAAGAAGAAAGAAAGGGAGGGAGGGAGAGAGAGAGAGAAAGAGAGAAAGAGAAAGAAAGAAAGAAAGAAAGAAAGAAAGAAGGAAGGAAGGAAGGAAGGAAGGAAGGAAGGAAGGAAGGAAGGAAGGAAAGAAAGAAAGAAAACTACCTACAAAAAAATCCCCTGGACCAGATGGTTTTCCAGCAGAATTCAACCAAACATACAAGGAGGAACTGATGCCAAGCCTACTGAAAGTATTCCAGGCAATCGAGAAAGATGGAACTCTCCCCAAATCATTTTATGAAGCTAACATCACATTGATACCCAAACCAGGTAAAGATCCAACAAAGAAAGAGAACTATTGGCCAATATCCATGGTGAACATTGATGCTAAAATTCTCAAATCAGATTCAGCAACACATCTCAAAAATCATCCACCACAACCAAGTAGGCTTCATCACTGGGAAGCAGGGCTGGTTCAACATTTGTAAGACCATAAATGTAATTAAATACATTGCAGATGTAAAAATAAAAACCACATGATTATATCATTAGATGCATAAAAAGCTTTTGATAAACTCCAGCACCTTCTTGACAAAAACCCTCGAACACCTAGGTATAGATGGAACATACAAAAAATTGTAAGAGCCATCTACGAGAAACCCAAAACCAACATACTGCTAAACAGAAATTGGAATGATTTCCCCTGAAAACTGAAACAAGACAAGAATGCCCACTCTCACCTCTCCTTTTCAACACAGTTTTGGAAGTCCTAGCTAGAGTAATCAGACAAGAGAAGGAGATCAGGGGTATCCAAATAGGAAAAAGGGAAGTTAAGTTATCCCTCTTTGCAGATGGCATAATTCTATACCTCAAAAACTCAACAGAATCTGTGAAAAACCTCCTTGCATTGATAAAGAATTTGGCAAAGTCTCAGGGTACAAAATCAATTTGGAAAAGACAGTTGCATTTCTGTACACCAACAATAAACAAGCAGAAACTCAAATAAAAAGCACAATCCCATTCACAATAACCAGAAAAATAATCAAATACCTTGGCATCTTCCTAACCAGAGATGTGAAAGACCTTTACAAGGCAAATTACAAAACACTGCTCAGAGAAATCAAAGATGACACAAACAAATGGAAAAAAATCCCATGCTAATGAATTGGAGGAATCAACATTATTAAGATGTCCATCCTACCCAAGGCAATCTACAGATATAACATGATACCCATTAAACTGCCAGCAGCATTCATCTCAGACATGGAAACAATGACACAGGAACTCATATGGAAACATAAATGACCACAAATCACCCAAAAAAATCCTCAGCCAAAAAAAAAAAAAAAAAGCAGGAGGTATCACACTCTGAGAATTTAAACTCTGTTATAAAGCTACAATAATCAAAACAGCCTGATATTGGTACAAGAACAGGCATGTAGACCAATGAAACAGGATAGAGATTCCAGAAGCAAAACCTCAATTTCTCAACCAGTTCATTTTTGACAAAGCCTCCACCACCAATAGAGGAGAACCTATTCAGTAAATGGTATTGGGAAAACTGGCTGACCACATGCAGAAAATTAAAACAAGATCCCTATCACCATACATAAAAATCAACTCTAAATGGATCAAAGACCTAAATGTAAAACCTCAAACTATAGGAACCTTAGAAAATGCAGGAGACACCCTTATGGAAATTGGAATGGGAAACCAATTCCTAATCAAAATCCATGCCAAGTGTCCATGCCCTAAGAGATAGGATAGACAAGTGGGAGGAACCTCATCAAACTGACAAGCTTCTGCAAAGCCAAAGAAACATCAAGAGAGTAGGGAGACAGCCCACAGACTGGGAAAAAATATTTGCCAACTGTATGTCTGACAAAGGCCTATCATCTAGGATCTACAAGGAACTCAAACATGCCAAAAAGAAAAAATACAAACAGCCCCATTACAAAGTGGGCAAAAGATATGAATAGAAACTTCTCAAAAGCTGACATGAGCAGCCAACAGATACATGAAAAAATACTCAGCCTCATTAGTCATCAAAGAAATGCAAATTAAACACTGAGATACCACCTAATTCCAGTCAGGATGGCTGTCATCAATGACTCAAAAACAACAGATGCCGGATAGGATGTGGTGAAAAAGGAATACTTCTACACTATTGGTGGGAGTGTAAACTAGTACCATCTCTATGAAAAAAGTGAGACGATTCCTAAAGATCTAAAAATTGACCTTCCATACAACCCCACAATCCCCCTACTGTGACTATACCCAGAAGAACTCAAATCACTCTATAAAAAAGATACCTGAACATGTAACATGTATGTTTATCACAGCATTGTTCACAGTAGCAAGAACGTGGAACCAACCATGCTGTCCATCAAAAGAGGACTGGATTAAAAAAATGTGGTACATATACACAATGGAATATTATGCAAACATAAAGAACAAAATTATGAACTTCACAGCAACCTAGATGGACTTAGAGTCTATAATACTGAGTGATCTTTCACAGAAATAAAGAACTCAGTATCACATGTGTTCACTCATAAGCAGACCTTGAACAATTATCATAATACTATGAGAAAAGTATTGGCAGTAGTGAGAAATTGCTGGGAGGGGTGCAGGGAAGTGGGATTGGCAGTAGTGAGAATCTGCCTGGGGAAGGAAGGGGGGCACACCTCATCAACAAGGGTACCTGCATAATGAACATTTGTATACCTAATCCTGAATGGTACCCCACATCTTGAAAACAAATTTTTTTAAAAGAAGACAAACAAAAAACAAGAAAACAAAATTAGCTATTCTGATATCAAAGAACCCTTCAAGCCATCAAAAGTTAAAAGGACACATAAGCACAATACATAATTACAAAAGGTTCAATACACCAGTAAGAAATATTCATCCTAAAACATATGCATCCAACACAAGAGCACCAAGTTTTATATAAAACTACTAAGTAAACTAAGAAATGACACTGACTCTCACACAAAGATAGCTGGAGGCCTAAATACCCCCACTAACAGCTTTAGATAGATCATTAAGGCAAAAAAAAATATCAATAAGGAGGTCTAGACTCTCAAATAAATGTTTGACCAAATAGACTTAGTAGACATCTATAGAACTTCACTCAACAACTACAAAGTATACATTCTACTCATCAGCACACAGAATATACTCCAAGATCAATCACATTCTAGGATGTAAATTAAGCATAATCAAATTCCAAAAGATTGAAATAATACCATGCATCTTCTCAGATAATAGTGGAGTTAAAATAAATATTGTCACCAACAAGATCCCCCCAAAATACACAAAATCATAGACACTAAACAACATGCTGCTGAACTACTTCTGGCTCAACATGGAAAACAAGACAGAAATTTAAAAATTACTAAAAACAAAGACATATCAGAATCTCTGGGATGCCATGAAAGCAATGGTAAAAAAAAAAAATCATAGCACTGCATGATCAACAGACAGAAAGATTGCAGGTAAACAGCCTAATGTCACAACTAATAGAGTTGGAAAGACAAAATCACCTAAACTTTAATTTCAGCAAAAAATACAAATACTCAAAATAATATCACAATTGCAGGACATATAAAACAAAAAATATAACAGAAAAAAAGAACAAGACAAAAAGTTGATTTTTTGAAAGGACAAATAAGATCAATGGACCCCTGGCCAGACTGACTAAAAAGAGAGAGAAAGTCCAATTAAACACAAATAGAAACACAAAAGGCAGAGTCACAACTGACTTTGAAAAAATTCAAAAGATTATCAGAGATTATTGTGCACATCTGTATGCAAATAAAATTGAAAATCTAAAGAAAATGGAGACTATTCTGTCATCACACAGCCTCCCAAGGCTGATATAAGAAGAAATTGAAACTGTATACAGACCAATAACAATCCAGGAAATTAACTCAGTCATAAGAAATCTCCCCATCAAAAAAAGCCCCAGACTAGATGTCTTCCCACTGAAATCTACAAGACATACAAAGAAAAACTGATACCAATCTTTTTAAAAGTATTCCAGGCAATCAAGAAGAAAAGAATTCTCCCTAACTCATTTTATGAAGCTAACATAACACAGACATCAAAGCCTGGCAAAAATCCAGCAAGGAAAGAAAATTACAGGTCAATCTCCTTGATGAACATAGATACAGAAATTTCCAACAAGGTTCTGGCAAATTGGATACAACACATCTCAAGGATCATCTACCATGACCAGGTGGGCTTTATTCCTGGAATGCAGGGCTGGTTCAATATTCACAAGAGCATAAATGTAATTCAATACATTAACAGATATAAAAACAAGAACTACATGATTATATCAGCTGCATGAAAAGCATTCAACAAAATCCAGCATCCATTCTTCACAAAAACCCTTGAATACCTAGGTATAAGGAACATTCCTCAAAACATTCCTCAAAAGAGCCATCTATGATAAACCCACAACCAACATTTTGCTTAATGGGCAGAAGTTGGAAGCATTACCCCGAGAATGGGAACAAAACAATAATGCCCATTCTCACCCCTCCTGTAAGTCCTAGTCAGAGCAATCAGGCAACAGAAGGAACTCAGGAGTATCCAAATTAGAAAAGAAAAGGTTAAGCTATCCTTCTTTGCAGATGATATAATTCTGTATGTTGAAAACCCAAGGGAGTCTGTCAAAAATCTCCTTGCACTGATAAACAACTTAGGGAAAGTTTCAGGGTACAAAATCAACATGCAAAAGACAGTTGCATTTCTATAAACCAGCAACAAGCAGGCAGCAACAAGCAGGCAGAGAACCAAGTAAAAAAACAAAATCCCATTCACATAGCCACAAAAAAAAAACAAAGAAAAAAAAGAAATACCATGCCATCCACCTAACCAGATAAGTGAAAAACATTTACAATGAAAACTATAAAACACTGCCCTAAGAAACCAAAGATAACACAAACAAATGAAAAAATATTTCTTGCTCATGGACTGGAAGTATCAATATTGTCAAGATGTCCATTCTATCCAAGGCAATCTACAGATTCAATGCAATGCCCATCAAATTACCAACGTCATTTTTCTCAGATCTGGAAACAACAATTCAGAACTTCATATGGAAACAAAAAAAGAGCACAAATGTCCAAAAACAATCCTCAGTAAAAGGAAAAAAGTGGGAGGTATCACATTTCTAGACTTTAAACTTTATTGCCAGGCTACAGTAACTAAAACAGCCTGGAATTTGTACAAGAATATACGCATAGACCAATGGAACAGGACAGAGATTCTGGAAGAAAAACATGGTCTATCAACCAGCTCATCTTTTACACAGCAATAACAATCACTGGGGAAAGGAGACCATATTTAGCAAATGGTTCTGGAAAAATTGACTAACCACATGTAGAAGAATAAAGCAAACCTACTTGTCACCATATACAAAAATCAACTCAAAATCAATCAAAAACCTAAATATAAAACCTTAAACTTTAAGAATGCTAGAAGAAAATACAGGAAACACCCTTATGTATATTTGTATAGGCAACAAGTTCTTGACCATGTTTCCAAAAGTAAATGCCATAAAAGCTAAATTAGAAAACTAGGAACCTCATCAAACGGAAAAGCTTTTGCACAGCAAAATAACCCACTGGGAGACTAAAGAGACAGACCAAAGAATGGGAAAAAATATTTGTAAATTATGTATCTGACAAAGGCTTAACATCCAGGATCTATATGGAACTCAAAGTGAAAGAAAAAAAGACAACCCTGTAAAAAAGTGGGAAAAGGATATAAACAGGCACTTCTCAAAAGAAGACATACAAGCAGCCAACAGACACATGAGAAAATGCTTACCCTCGCTAATCATCAAAGAAATGCAAATCAAAACTACAATGAGGTACCATTGTACCTCATTAATGCAAATCAATGCTTACCCTCACTAATCATCAAAGAAATGCAAATCAAAACTACAATGAGGTACCACTGTACCTCATTAATGCAAATCAAAACTACAATGAGGTACCATTGTACCTTATTAATTCTGATAAGGATGCTTATAATTAATAAGTCAAAAAAACAACAGATGCTGGCATGGATGCAGTGAAAGGAGAATGCTTCTACACTGTTGGTGGTAGTCCAAACTAGTTTAACCTCAATGGAAAGTGTGACAATTCCTAAGAGAACTAAAAATTGACCTTTCATATGATCCAGAAATCCCTCTCCTGGGAATATACCCAGAGGAACATAAATTGTTCTACCACAAAGACAGACACCTCTACACACGTTTATTTCCACAATATTCACAATAGCAAAAACATGGAACCAACCCTACTGCCCACTGAAAGTGGACTGAATTAATAAAAAGTGGTATATATACATGATGGAGTATTTCACAGCCATAAAGAAGAATAAAATCATGAACTTAGCGGAAAATTGAATGGAGTTGGAGACCATCACACTAAGTGATCTATCACAAAAACAAAGAATTGAATACCACATGTTCTCACTCATAAGTGGGTCCTGAACAATAATCACATGAGCATAAGGGAGAGATTGGCAGTTGCTGGGCACTACTAGGGGAGGGAGGTGGGGGAGATGGAGGAGGGTAGGGTACACATGACAACACAAAGGGCACCACGTCCACTACCAGGGGAAGAAGGGCCAGTTGGAAGCCCAACCTCACCTGCATGCAGTCTACCTATGTAGTTAATCCTCACTTGTACCCTCATATCTCTATAATAAAATAAAATTTAAAAAGGAGAAAGATTGAAAATATTTTGTATAAAAAATTAGTTCAAAAAATAACAGAGATAACACATAATAAAACCTTCAACAGAAGAAAAGAGAAAAGGAAGTACAAAGCAATCCATTGCACAGCAGGATTAACAATATTATATTGTATATTTCAACAGCTAGAAGAGATTTTGAATAGTCTCATCATAAAGAAATTATAAATGTGACATAAAAGTGGATATATTAATTACTCTAATTTAATTATTATACATTATAAACATCAAAAACACCACACTGTACCACATAAGTCTTTACAATTACTATGTCAATTTTTAAAAACTAATATTTTTAATACTTAAAAAAATTGAAAAGAAAATTACCAAAGGCAAAAACTGGTTCTTCAAAGAAAAAAATTTATGAATACCTACCAATATTGATCAATATTAACAGCAAAACACAAATTGTAAGTATTAGTTCCTATACATATTTTTAAGGTGAGAATATTATGAGCAATTTTATACCAATAAATTTGAAAACTTAAGCAACCCAGCAAATTTCTTAAAACACAACAAACAAAAGTGACCAAAGAAATAGAAAAACTAAATAGTTCTACATAGATTAGAGATTGTATCTGTATTTATAAAATAAAAAATAAAACTTTTCACAAAGAAAACCTCTGCTACAGAGGATTTCTACAGTAGATTCTTAAAAATGTTTTCCATTAATACAAATAACAGGATTATAATAAATCAGTCATCTATACTTAGCTTTATGAGAAAATGCCTTCTCTTCTCTACCAATAGTTAAGGGCTACCAGAAGAAGTAGGCTTGACTGAACCACCAATATATTTTATGATCTCTTTTCAGGACAACATTAATCACACTGCTCTCTTCCACAGTCTATTTTGTAGAGATATTTATCTCTTAATACCTTACAGACCATCATATTTGTTCACTACCTTAATGACGTTATACTCATTGTAACTGATAAACCTGATCAACAGGACAAATAGTGAATGCCTTAGATGCCTTTGTGAGACACATGTTAAGTGGATAAAAAACTGTCTATAAGAAACACATTTTAAAAATTAACACACAAAAGAAAAAAAGCAAAGGATAAAGCATGCAAACATTAGATGTAAACAGATAAACAATGCAAATATGAACCAGAATAAATCTGATTAAGCTATATAAAAAGGAGATTACATGAACTATCAACAGAGATAAAGAGGTCCCTAGCCAATTAAAAAAGTAATATACTTAATGTGACAAAAGGGACCATTCCACAATATTTCTATGTTCCTACTAACATGGCTTCAAAATGTATGAAGCAAGAGTTGAGAGATTAAAAAAAAAAAGAGATCAACTTCCGGAAAGATGGCGACAGGCAACCCGGTCTATGAAAACCTCTGCAAAGGAGAACTGCAGTGGCTCTCTGACTCTCGTCCCAGGGGCTACAGACCCCAACATCGCAGCCTGCTCTTCATACGGAGCTCGGCCATTGCCACCACTGGGGCATCGCAGCGGTCTGGACAGCCACTGCAGTGCAGACGCCACCGCCGCAGCCGCCGCCACCGCCACCAGTAGCACATCGCACCACCCGGGCCGGAGGCAATCCACAACTTCAGTCCTTGAAGTCCCTTGAGGGAAGATCTGGGATCGCTGCCACCTCTGCTGTGACCGAGACATCCTGCCCGCCATAAGTCTCTGGTCGTCTGTTCTGAGGCAGGCAGCCATTTTGCCATCTTCAGCTTCTGCCATTCCTGTCCGGCCACACCGCCTCTGGGGCGAGCAGCTGAGATAGCACCACCTGCTGGAGATTCAAGGTAACAACACCGAAATGGGAGAAACAAGCTTGATAAAGACATAGGCCAGATGGTGAACAGAGGGTGATCTGAACTGCCCTTCACAGCAGACCAGGGACAACTGACCCTAAATGCAAACTAATTTACCAGCTTGAAAAGAAAACTAGAAATCAGACCTGAACGGACATTGGACTTAAACGAAATGTCTCAGAGTGTGCTTCATTGATTCTGTTAGTTTAATGACTTAATTCTATTCCTACTGTATTGTTCCTTTTTTTCTTTTTTCCTCTTCCTTTTCTTCTCTTTTCTTCTCTCTGTAAACCATATCTTTGTATAGAGGAACAGCAAACTAATAAGGTGGTTGGATAGCTGGTATGTTAGCATCATTATATGTTTTATTTTTGCCTGTATGAGAGTTGGTTCATCTGTAGCTGTGGTCTATTGTTTTTATCTGTTTCAGTATAGGCCTCTCTCTCTATTTGCTGGCACACTCGTTTGTTTCCCCCCTTACCCCTCTATCTCTCCACCCCCCTCTTCAACCCACTGTCTGCTCCATTCTCTCCCCTCTGCTAACCACATTTTATTTCAGGGAGTAAACCTACAGCCCCACTGCACGGACAGATTCCAAGGCAGTGGGAAGTGGGTTGCAGATTATTCACACACCTGTCAGTGAATACCAGGACCTGCACATAGATTTTGAATCACAGCTCCCCACTTAAGTAAATCTCAAAACTGCAAAAAGGACCATCCCCACCTACAGTGCAACTCCAGAATTGAACAAAGTAAGAGGGCATACATAAAGAATAGGAGATTGAACAAACAGAAGTAAAACCAATCCCTTTACCCCAAAAAACGGAATTAAAGAAGACGGTGACATGGAGGGAAAGAAAAAGTAGGGAGGGGGAAAACCCGCACAAATGAAGAAAAACCAAAAGAAGAATATTGGTCTCACACAGACCCCTGGGAGAACAGACACTGAGAAAACAGATTCTGGAACACAAACAATGAAGAGCCACCAGAATGACTGGTTACATGCAACAAACCCAGACATTAATAGAGAGAATTAAAAAAATTGAGGAGAGACAAGAAGAAAATAGGAAGCGGCTGATGTCAGAAATGACAGCAGTAAAGAATACTGTGATAGAAATGAATAACAGACCAATAAGCATGGAAAGCAGAATAAGCCAAGCAGAAGAAAGAATCTCAGAGCTTGAAGACCAAAACACAGAACAAATCCAAACTGTCAAAAGCAAAGAAAAGAAGCTCAAAAAGACAGAACAAAACCTGCAAGAGATGAATGATCATTTCAAGAGACCAAACCTAAGAGTAATTGGGCTTCCTGAGGCAGAGAGAGAAACAAAAGCCACACTGGAACAAACATTTCATGAAATCATTCAAGAAACTTCCCTCATCTCATCAAGGGTGAAAAAATTCAAACGCTAGAGATTCAGAGAACCCCTGCAAGACAACAAATGAGAAGACCAACTCCCAGACACATAATAATTCACCTAAACAAAGTAGCTATAAAAGAAAAAATCCTAAAGGCAGCAAGAGAAAAAGGCCAGACTACCTACCAGGGAAAACCAATTAGAATAGCAGCAAATTTATCCACAGAAACCCTACAGGCTAGGAGAGCCTGGAGCCCTATCTTCAAAGTTCTAAAAGATAAACAATTGCAACCAAGAATAACCTACCCAGCCAAACTAAGCTTCATTCGTGAGGGAGAATTGAAATCTTTTCCAGATATCCAATCCCTAAGAACCTACACTGCCACTGGACCACCTCTACAAGAAACACTTAAGAAAGTACTGAACGCAGAAGAAAAAGAAAAAAGAACAACAACATTCTTCACAAGAGTACAGGCAAAAGATTAAAAACACACATGAACCAACTCCAAAACCTAAAGAAAGACAACAAACAAATAAGAACACCTCTGTAAGAACCTTATGACAGGGATCAACTGTTGCATTTCAATTATTAGCCTAAATGTGAATGGACTAAATGCACCACTGAAAAGACATAGAATGGCAAAATGGATAAAATACCATCAGACAACAATCTATTGCCTTCAAGAGACACCTCACTAGAAAGGACACCCACAGACTGAAAGTGAGAGGATGGGAAACAAACTTTCGGGCAAACGGAATACAAAAGAAAGGAGGAGTAGCGATCTTAATTTCAGACAAAATACCCTTCAAGCTATTAAAAATCAAAAAAGATACAGAAGGCCACTACATAATGATAAAAGGCTCAATCCATCAACAAGAAATATCTATCCTAAACATATATGAACCCAACATAGGTGTGCCAACTTTCATAAAGCAACTTCTAGGAAAACTAAAGAAAGATATTGACTCTAACATCATCATAACTGGGGACTTTACTACCCCACTCACAACCCTAGACAGATCATCAGGACAAAAAATCAGCAAGGAGATCCGGAACCTCAATGTGACTTTGGACCAAATGGATTTAATTGATACCTACAGAACACTCCATCCAAACACCACAGAATATACATTCTACTCATCACCACATGGAACGTATTCTAAGATCAACCACATACTTGGCCATAAATCAAGCATAAGCAAACTTAAAAGGACCAAAATTCAACCATGTACCTTCTTGGACCACAGTGGAATAAAAATAAACATTGACACCAACAAAGTCGCCCCAAAACCCACAAAGACATTGACACTAAACAGCATGATGCTAAACAACTCCTGGGTCAATGATGAAATCAAAACAGAGATCAAAAGATACCTGGAAACAAATGAAGAAACATTTTACCAAAATCTCTGGGATGCGCTGAAAGCTGTAGTAAGAGGGGAATTTATATCCCTACAAACACACATGAAGAAAATGTTAGGAACAGAAATTCACAACCTAACAAGCCACCTAAAGAAGCTGGAAAAGCAAGACCACAAAAACCCTAATTTCAGCAGAAGAATTCAGATCACCAAAATAAAAGCCCAAATCCAGGATATAGAAGACAAAAAGATAATACAAAAAAATCAATGAAACAAAAAGCTGGTTCTTCAAAAGGATAAACAAGATCGATGGTCCCCTAGCTAGAGTGACCAAGAAAAAAATGACAAAAAAACGAAATAAGCACAATCAGAAACACAAAAGATGAAGTCACATCTGACCCTGAAGAAATACAAAAGATCATTAGAGACTACTACGTACACTTGTATGGAAACAAACTTGAAAACCTTAAGGAAATGGAGGACTTTCTGACATCATACAACCTACCTAGGTTGGAACAAGAAGAAATTGAGACCCTAAATAGGCCAATAACAATCAAGAAAATCGACTACGTAATAAGAAAACTTCCTACAAAAAAAAGCCCTGATCCAGATGGCTTTCCAGCAGAATTCTACAAGACATTTAAGGAGGAGCTGATACCAATCCTACTGAAGGTATTCCAGGCGATTGAAAAGATGGAATTCTCCCCAAATCATTTTACGAAACCAATATCACATTGATACCCAAGCCAGGTAAAGATCCAACAAAGAAAGAGAACCACAGACCAATATCTTAGATGAACATAGATGCTAAAATTCTCAACAAGATCCTAGCAAACCAGATTCAGCAATACATCTCAAAAATCATCCACCATGACCAAGTAGGCTTCATTCCTGGGATGCAAGGCTGGTTCAACATTCGTTAAACCATAAATGTAATTAAATTCATCAACAGATGTCAAAACAAAAACCACATGATCATATCATTAGATGCAGAAAAAGCCTCGATAAAATCCAGCACCCCTTCTTGATAAAAACCCTTGAACATCCAGGCATACGGGGAACATACCTCAAAATAGTAAAAGTCATCTTCGAGAAACTCACAGCCAGCATACTCCTAAATGGACAAAAATTGGAACCAATTCCCCTGAAAACTGGAACTAGACAAGGATACCCACTCTCACCCCTCCTGTTCAACATAGTATTGGAAGTCCTGGCTAGAGCAATCACAGAACAGGAGGCAATCAGGGTTATCCAAATAGGAAAAGAGAAAGTCGTTATCTCTCTTTGCAGATGATATGATTGTGTACCTTGAAAACCCAAGAGAATCTGTCAAAAGCCTCCTTACACTGATAAAGGCCTTTGGCAAAGTCTCAGGATACAAAATAAATGTACAAAAGACAATCACATTTCTCTACACCAATAATAAACAAACAGAAACCCAAATAAAAAACACAATTCCATTCACAATAGCCACAAAAAAAATGAAATACCTTGGCATCTTCCTAACCAAAGACGTGAAAGACCTTTACAATGAAAATTACAAAACACTGCTCAAAGAAATCAAAGATGACACAAACAAGTGGAAAAATATCACATGCTCATGGATTGGAAGAATCAACATTGTGAAGATGTTCATCTTACCTAAGACAATCTACAAATTCAATGCAATACCCATCAAATTACCAGTAACATTCTTCTCAGACCTGGAAAAAACAACACAGGAATTCATATGGAAACACAAACGACCAAGAATAGCCAGAACAATTCTCAGCAAAAAAAGCAAAGCAGGTGGTAGCACATTACCAGACTTCAAACTTTACTATAAAGCTACAATCATCAAAACAGCTTGGTATTGGTACAGGAACAGGCATATAGATCAAGGGAATAGAATTGAGATTCCAGAAGCAAAACCTCAATTTCTCAACCAACTCATCTTCGACAAAGCCTCCACCACCTACCACTGAGGAGAGGAGAACCTATTCAGTAAATGGTGCTGGCAAAACTGGCTGACCACATGCAGAAGATTGAAACAGGACCCTTATCTATCCCCATGCACAAAGGTTAACTCCAAATGGATCAGAGACCTAAAACCTCAAACGATAAGAACCTTAGAAAAGGAAGGAAATACCCTCATGGAAATCGGAACTGGCATCCAATTTCTGTACAAAACCCGAAACCCACAGGTCATAAGAGATTAGATAGACAAGTGGGACCTTATTAAACTGACAAGCTTCTGCAAAGCCAAAGAAACCATCAAGAGAGCAGGGAGACAGCCTACAGACTGGAAAAAAGTATTTGCCAACTCCTGGTCTGACAAAGGCTTAACATCTTGGATCTACAAGGAACTCAAACATGCTGAAAAGAAAAAAATAAACAACCCCATTATAAAATGGGCAAAAGATATGAACAGACACTTCACAAAGGAAGACATCCGAGCAGCCAACAAACACATGAAGAAATGCTCAACCTCACTAATCATCAGGGAGATGCAAATCAAAACCACACTGAGATACCACCTAACTCCAGTCAGAATGGCAATTATCAACAACTCAAAAAATAACAGTTGCTGGAGAGGGTGTGGTGAAAAGGGAACACTTCTACACTGTTGGTGGGAGTGTAAACTAGTGCA
>NW_007250443.1:124068-159860 GCF_000164805.1 Carlito syrichta
CGACCTCAAATCACTCTATAAAAAAGATACCTGCACACGTATGTTTATCGCAGCGTTGTTCACAATAGGAAGAACCTGGAAACAACCATGCTGCCCATCAAAACAGGACTGGATTAAAAAAATGTGGTACATATACACGATGGAATACTACGCAGCCATAAAAAAGAACAAATCATGAATTTCGCAGCAACCTGGATGGAACTAGAGTCTATAATACTGAGTGACCTCTCACAGAAACAAAGACCCGAGTATCACATGTTCTCACTCATATAATGGACCTTGAACATCCAATGTAATACTATAAGAAAATGACTGATGGTACTGGGAAACTATGGGGGGGGATGGGATTTACAGTCGCAAATATCTGTCTAGGGATGGGGAAACACCTCTTATCAACAGGGTGCCTGAATGAAACGTAATTGTACACTTAACCCTTAACTGTACCCCACACAAAATCATAATAAAAAATATTGATTAAATTTTTAAAAAACAAAAATTAAATACCATAGTTGGATATGTTTGCATAGCTCAGTAACAAAACAAGAAGATGAAAAATAAGACATAAAAGAACTAGACAATACTAATCAAACTAATTGACACCTATAAAACACTGTAGTCAACAATTGCAGAATATACAGAATATTCATTATCTCTAAACGTACATGGGACGTATACCAAAATTGATGATATCTATAACCATAAATCAAGATTAAACAAAATTTAAAGAATAGAAATATTGCACAATGAATGTACTTTTGGTTTCCTCTCTGATATGTAAAGAGTTTTGCAAATCATCACTCCCACTCTCACAGAGAAAGAAGCTAAACAATGACTTTTCTTAGATGCACTAGAGAAATAGGGTTACATAACAATCTGCCAATAGAATTTACTATAATTTCATGTTGCTTCAGTATCCAGTATAAATACAAGTTTAATTTATATTAAATGTGCATTCAAACTAGAAGCAGGGTTCGATCACCCTTGACACAGTTTTCAGGTCCTCAATGTGGTTGATTCAGATATCTACCTTATACAACAGCCTCCTGGTGACCACCACCCTATGGACAGCTAGATACAACCTACTTGACTCATCCCCACACCTCACATGAACTATGTGAATATACACTCAGTTACAAAGTGACCTCCTGGGACTTATGGCTGCTGGCTTTAAGCCCACCAATAAAAACTCCTCACAGGAAACAAGTTTAGATAATGCCTTGGATCTCTTCTCTCTCCCTCCCCCCATTTCTAGCTCTATCTCTCTATCTTCCCTGCCCTCTCTCCTTGTGCTCACTGACCTCTGCATGGCCTTCAAGTGAAATCCTTTTTCTCATCTCATGTGTCTTCTGTTCACTCAAGAAATATTCTTCATTTTAAAAGAACTTGAAACATAGTCACCATGTAAGAAAAAGAGAGACAGGCTAATTCAGAGGCTACAGATCATCATGGCTAAAACAAAAAATGCTGGTACCAGTCATTGACAGGAACACTTAAATGGCAACTTCAACAAAGTGTTCACGGCTGAGTATAGACTGAGTATTGCTGGAGAGTTAACAACTCCTGGAACCCAGTCTAAAGAAGCTCCTATACTTTCATAGGGTTTTACCTCTAGGATCCTCACCAAGTTCTTATGTTAAAAAATCAAAGTAAATTCCCTTGTATTTGGCAAGGAGGAAGGGGAAAATGATTATTTTGAAACATGAGAAAGGGAATGGCAAGCATTTTGAAATACACCCAGAGTGTTTCCAAAACAAAGGCCTGCCCAACAAGGAAAAGTATTTCATCAGAGCATTATTCAGTTGGGAAGAGAAATTACACAACTCCAGGCCCCTCTAGACTTCTTATCTTGCCTAAGGAAGATAAAACTGTCAAAAACACTTGTGAAGTTCACATCCCAGGGACATAAGACCAATAAGAGACTGAGGTCTAATAATAAGATTATAGAATACTTCCCATTCCCCTACACCCTACCTTTATATCCAAAGGGCTCCCATGTAGTAACACCTGATTAAAGCTGAAAGAGTTGACAGAGTTCCAGGAAGATGGCAGCACTCCCAAGGGAGTGTGCCAGTCTCTGTGTGAATGACTGTGTGTGAGGACAAGTCTACCAGAATGTGTGTGTCTAAGTGAGTGTGTGTCTGTCTGAATGGAGATGAGGTGGCCCCGGTTCTCCTTGTGAAGCACTGGTGGTACTGTCAGACTGATGGTTCCCATGGTGCAGGAGTGAGCACCATTTTTGGAAACTAGCAAGTCCCTCCTCAGGAGGAAATCACAAGGAGCAGCCACCACTAGGCGCTTGGCCTCACCACCACCTTCAGCACCAGGTCGGGTCATATGGCCCTATTCCTGAGACCTGGGATCTTGAGACTGTTGTATCTGATGGAGAAGGAGCTGTTGCCTCCCCAGCCTGAAGTGCCACTGGAACTGTGAACTTGAGAGAAACTGAGCAGACTGAGGAGATCCAGGAACTGGGAGTGCTGGGGATACAGAAAGGTGACTGTGAGGACATCAGAACAGAGGCTGCAGCAGAAGGACAGCACAGGAACAGGAGGTTGAGACCTATGAAAGAAGATGGCATGGGCACTTCACCATCATCTAAAAGCCTGGGTAGAGAAGTGCTCTGGGGTGCCCACCGTGGAACAGCAGTCTAGTGCCTTGAGACAGGGGGTGAATTCCACATCTCTCTGGGACTGATCATAATGAACCCAGAGGGGGTCTCCCTGAGTGCATAAACCCCAGAGGAACATGTGGGTGCAGAATTCTAGATGCTTCATCTCCCACCTTGAGCAAGCCATAGAGAATAAGTGCACTCAGCAAAGGAGGATCCATCTGAAGGGAAATGGTGAGTGCTGAACTGATTCACCACCCTCCATCAGTACTAGAAATGTCAGTCCCACATGAGAGGAAGCCTGGTTAGGGCACAGCAGTGGAAGCTGAGCCCAGGTGGAGCTGGGAGCAGTTCCTGTGCTGAGAGGGATCTCCTATGGGGAGAACCGATTTGACACACCCACCACCCACACCTTGCGAAGAGGCAAGTTGGCACCCCTTTCACAGAACAGGGAAGAGAGTGGAGATGCACCCACTGATTTAAAGAGGTACTCTGAACACATGGGGAGGGGTGAAACCTCATACAAACAGAGAGAATCCCCTTGACCACACAGAGAACAGAAGGGCAGGAGTGAAGATAGGGCACTCCAGCCGCCTGCTGCAAACTGGGCATGTGAGAGTTGGGAGCACACCAACAGGCCCCACCCTCTGCACTGATCAGCAATCACATGCAGCAGGAGATGGATAATTTAGCCTTACACATTTAGCAGCAGAGAGAAAACCAGCAGTTATGGAATCTGCCGCAAGAGAGAGCTCCTTTTCCTCAGAATTTTTTTTTCTTTCTCCTTTTTTCTTTTCTTTTATGTTATCTTGGACTCAGGGGGCACACGTATGTACCCAACACATGGACATATTGTGTGGTGGGGGGGAATGAGTCTCAGGTAGCCCATTCCCCAGACAGTGAACATTGTGGCCCATAGGTAGTTTCTGAATTCGAGCTCCCCTCCACACCTTATTTAGTTCTCCACATTGCAAAGAGACAGTGCAGCCTTCCACACCAACACTGTTTTAAAATTGAACAAGTTCATTGGCTCTGCTCAGTGAAGGATGGGGGTGGAGCAAAGAGCAGAAGTGATTGCTTCTCACTCTCTCACTGAATAACAGAATTAATGAGAAGGAAAATAAATCTGTCACAAATTTTAAAAAAGAAAGAAAAACACAGGTAACCCCCAGAGTACTAAAGAGATAGTGCCCCAAAAAAGCAGCCTTCAGAGCTCAAACAATGGAAATCTCCCAGAATAATTGGCCTCAGTTGACTAATACCAGTGGAAAGAATAAACAATAACCAAGAGAAACAAAAAGAAAAACTGAATGAAATTGTAAGAGAGTTGGTCAATCTAAAAAAAAAAATAGCCAGACTCAGTGGCTCAGCCTGTAATCCCAGCACTTTGGGAGGCTGAGGTGAGTGGACTGCCTGAACCCATGGGTTTGAGACCCACCTTGGCAACTTGGCGAGACCTCATCTCTACAATAAATCAAAAAATTAGCAGGTCGTGGTAGTGCACGCCTGTAGTTCCAGCTACTTGGAAGGCTGAGGCGGAAGGATCGCCAGAGCCCAGCAGGTCGAGGCTGTGGTGGCTGGGAGCGGCCACTGCACTCCAGTCTGGGCGACTGAGACTCCAACTCAAAAAAAAAAAAAATGCTCAGAAACATTGTTCACAAAAAACTCCATCCATGAAATAAATACCAAACTGACAAGCAAAAAAAGCAGAATTAACCAATAAGAGGAGAGGATCTCAGAGCTTGAAGACCAAAATATTTAATTAATCTAATCTGTTAAAAGCATAGAAAACAAAACAAAAAGGAGCAAAGCCTCCAAGAGATGTGTGACTGTATCAAGAGGCCTAACCTATGCCTGACTGGTAACCCTCAAGCAGAAAGAAAAACAGAGAGTACCTTGGAACAAGAATTCCACGAGGTCATCCAAGAAAACTCTCCCATATTATCAGAGATGTGATCATCCAAGCACAAGAGATTCAGAGAACCCCCACAAGGCATCATATGAGAAGACCAACCCCTAGACAAATCGCAATTCACATACACAAAGTAAGTATAAAAAATGCTAAAGACAGCAAGATAAAGATCAGACTACCTACTAGGGAAGACCAATCAGAATAGTACCAGACTTATCTGCAGAAACACTAAAATACAGAGGGAATGGAGTCCAATTTTTAATGTTCTCAGAGATAAGCAATTTAAACCAAGAATTACTAACCCAGCCAAGCTAAGCTTTATCAGAGACAGAAAATTAAAATCCTCCACAGACAACCAATCTCTGAGAGAATATGCATTCTCCAGACCAGCTCTTCAGGAGATGCTTAAGAAGGATTTGAACACAGAAAAAAAAAGACCATGCACTTCACAAGAGTACAAGCAAACACAGATTCAACAGAGCACACAGCGTACCTGCAAAAATGAAAACACACTCATATATTAATGCAAAAGTTAAAAGAAAACAAAACAGCCTTCTGAGAGTCCTATGACAGGAACAAACTCTCACATTTCAATAATCAGTCTAAACAAGAATAGACTAAATGCACCACTAAAAAGACATAGAGTGGCAAACGGGATAAAAAAGCACAAACCAACAACTTGCTACCTCCAAGAAACCCATGTCACTACAAAGGTCATCTACAGATTCAAAGTTGGAGACTGGAAAATGAACTTTCAGATGAATGGAAAACAGATAAAGGCAGGAGTAGCTATTCTAATATCAAATCAAACAGCCTTCAAGCTATCAAAAATTTAGAAGGATAAGGAAGGACACTACCTAATAATAAAAGGCTCAATCCACCAGCAAGAAAGATCCATCATAAACATATTCACACCCAACATAGGAGCACCAGGTTTTAGAAAATAACTGCTAAGTAAACTGAAAGAGGACATTGACTCATACATAATCTGAACTGGAGACTTAAATACCCCCACTAAAAACCCTAAATACAACATCAGGACAAGAAATCAAGAAGGACATCTGAAACCTCAACTTGACACTCGACCTAATGGACTTTTTAGACAGCTACAGAACACTTCACCCAACAACTACAGAGTATACACTCTACTCATCAGCACATGGAACATACTCCAAGATTGACCACATTCTCAAACATAAATCAAGTATAAATACATTTCAAAAGATTGAAATAATATCATGCATCTTCTCAGATCACAATGGAATAAAAATAAATATCACCACAAACAAAATCCCTCCAAAATACAAAAAATACATGGACACTAAACAACATACTGCTGAATGACTTCTGGGTCAAGACGGAAATATAAAGATTCCTGGAAACCAATGAAAATGAAGACACATCTCATCAGAATCTCTGGGATACCATGAAATCAGTACTAAGAGGAAAATGTATATCACTGTACACACATCAAGAAAACTGAAAGAGCACAAGTAAACAGCCTAACATCACACATAAGAGAGGTAGAAATATAAGACCACCAAAATTCTAACTTCAGCAGAAGAATCCAGATCACCAAAATATAGTCACAATTGCAGGGTATAGAAGACAAAAACATCATAGAAATAATCAACAAGACAAAAAGGTCGTTCTTTGAAAAGATATATAAGATTGACAAACCCATAGCTAGGCGGACTAAGAAAAAGAGAGAGAAAACTCAAATAAATATAATTGCAAATGCAAAAGATGAAATCACAACTAACCCTGAAGAAATTTAAAAGATAATCAGAGATTACTACACACACCCATAAGGAAATTAACTTGAAAACCTAAAGTAAATGAAGGACTTTCGGACATCACACAAATTTCCATGGTTGAACTGAGAATAAACTGAAACCCTAAACAGACCAATAACAATCCAGAAAATCAATTCCATCATAAGAATGCAACTTACACCAAAAAAAAGCCCTGAACCAGATGCCTTTCCAATTCTACAAATTCCAATGAATTCTACAAAACATACTATGAAAAGCTGATACCAATCTTATTGAAAGTATTCTGGGCAATTGAGAAAGATGGAATGTTCCTCAAAACATTTTATAAAGCTAATATCACACTGATACCCAAACCTGGCAAAGATCCAACAAGGAAAGAGAATTACAGGCCAATCTCCTAGATGAAAATATTCTCAGTAAGATTCTAGCAAATCAGATCCAACAACACATCTCAAGGATCATCCACCATGACCAAGTAGGCTTCATTCCCGGGTTACAGGACTGGTTCAACAACCAGAAGGCCATAAATATAATTCAATACATTAACAGATGTAAAAACAAGAGCCATGTGAGTATATCATTAAATGCAGAAAGCACTTTTGAGAAAATCCAGCAACACTTCTTCATAAAAACCCTTGAATACCTAGGTATAAGGAACATTCATCAAAACAGTAAGAGCTATCTATGATAAATCCACAGTCAACACATTACTCATTGGACAGAAGCTGGAAGCATTCCCCCTAAAAATGGGAACAAGACAAGGGTGCCCACTCCTCCTGTTCAACATAGTGCTGGAAGTCCTTGCTACAGCATTCAGGCAAGAGAAGAAAATTAGGGATATCCAAATAAGAAAATAAGAAGTTATTCTATCCCTCTTTGCAAACAATATCATCCTATACTTTGAAAACCTAAGAGAGTCCATCAAAAACCTCCTTGCACTGATAAATGACTTTGGGAAAGTTTTGGGGTACAAAATCAATGTGCAAAAGACAGTTGCATGTCTATACACCAGCAACAAACAGGCAGAGAACCAAATAAAAAGCACAATCTTATTCACAATAACCACACATACAAAAATGAAATACATAGGCACCTGCCTAACCAGAGAAGTGAAAGACCTTTACAACAAGAAGTACAAAACACTACTCAAAGAAATCAAAGATGACACAAAGAAATAGAAAAATATCCCTTGCTCATACATTGGAAGAATCAATATTGTCAAGATGTCCACCCTACCCAAAATAATCTACAGATTTAAGACAACATCCATCAAATTACCAGCATCACTCTTCTCAGACCTAAAAATGACAGTACAGAAATTCATATGGAAACAAAAAGAACACAAATAGCCAAGATGATCATCAGCAAAAGGAACAAAGTGGGAGGTATCATGCTTTCAGACTTTAAACTCTACTATAAGGCTACAGTAATTACAACAGCCTGGTACTGGTACAAGAACAGGTATATAGACCAAGGACAGAACAGAGATTTTGAAAGCAAAAACTCAATCTGTCAACCAACTCATCTTTGACAAACCCATCAATAACAACCACTGGGGAGAGGAGACCTTAGTTAGCAAATGTTACTGGGAAAACTCACCTACTATATGCAGAAGAATAAAACAGGACTCCCACCTATCATATATACAAAAATCAATTCTAAATGGATCAAAGACCTAACCACAAAACTTCAAACTATATGACTCCTAGAAGATAATGCAGGAAACACTTTTATGCACATTGGAGTAGGTAACCAATTCCTGATCAAATCACAAAAGTGTATACCATAAAAGATAAGACAGACAAGTGGGACCACATTAACCTTTTGTACATTAAAGCTTTGTACAGCAAAAGAAATGAGCAAGAGGGAGGAAGACAACCTACAGAATGGGAAAAAATGGGAAAAAATATTTGCCAACTATGAATCTGACAAAGTCCTAAAAGTCAAGATACACAAGGAACTCCAATGAGCTGAAAGAAAAAAATCAAACAGCCCTATTCCAAAATGGATAGAGGACACAAATAGACACATCACAAAAGAAGACATATGAGCAGCCAACAGATACATGGAAAAATGTTCAGTTTCACTAATCATCAAAGAAATGCAAATCAAAACCACATTGAGATACCTACCTAATGTCAGAAGGATGGCCATCATTAATAAATCAAAAAACAACATAGCGTGTGCCTGTACTCCAGCTAATTGGAAGGTTGAGGCAGAAGGATCGCCGGAGCCCAGCAGGTTGAGGCTGTGGTGGCTGGGAGCGGCCACTGCACTCCAGTCTGGGCGACAGTGAGACTCCAACTCAAACAAACAAACAAACAAAAAACAACAACAAAAAAACAGATGCTGGCATGGATGTGGAGAAAAGGGGACACTTCTACGCTGCTGATAAGAGTCCCAACTAGTCCAAACATTATGAAATACGGTGTGGCAATTTCTAAAGGAACTAGTAATTGACCTTATATATGACCCAGCTATCCCCCTTCTGGGAATATACACAGAGGAACACAGATCATTCTATAAAAAAGAAACTTGCACAAGCATGTTTATTGCTGCACTATCCACAATAGCAAAAACATGGAACCAAACTGACTGTCCATCAAAAGTAGATTGGATAAAGAAAATGTGATACATATACATGACAGAATATTACACAGCCATAAAGAAGGACAAAATCATGGACTTCTCAACAAATTGGGTGGATATGGAAATGATCTTACTTAGTGATCTATCATAGAAACAAAGAACCAAATACCACATGTTCTCACTCATAAGTGGACCTGAACATTTATCACAATAGCCACAAGAGAGTGATTGATGATCACAGGACGCTGCCAGGGGAGAGGGGGCACATAACAACACAAAGTGTACCTGGTACTAAGCCAGGTGAAGTGAAGACCAGTTGGAGGCCCAAATATCACCTGTGCATAAATTACTTACATACCTAATCCTGGCTTGTATCTCACATCTTTATAATAAAGTTTTTTAAAACTGAAAGAGTTGCAAAACTTAGACTCATTTAAGGAGTTTTTAGGGAAACCAAAAACAACATAGGAGACAAAAACAAGAGCACTAGAGGAAATGGAAACCTCTGACACCTCCAGCTACATGAAGCAGTAAACACAGCCTAACTCCTACCCAGATAAAAACAAATGACCTATCTATCTCACTTTCTGTTACTCAATACATCATGTCTACCTTTCAACAAAAAATTACAAGGCATTCTAAAAGGCAGGGAAAAAACATAGAGTCAAAAAGGCAAAGCAAACATTTGAACTAGCAAGCATTTGAATTAGACTCAGACATGACAGGGGTTTAGAATTACCAGGATAAGAATTTTAAAGGACTATTATTAATAGCATAAGGGTTCTAATATAAAAGTAGACAACATGCAAAACAAGATGAGAAATACATGCAGAAAGATAAAACTATAAAAACTGAAAGGAAGTGCTAGAAATTAAAAACTGCGATAGGAAAAGCTATTTTGATGGGCTTATCAGTAGACTGAATATTTCCCTTCCCCTCACACCTTACCATGACATCACTAAAGACCTATTTACCACAGTTCCTATTATCCAGTATATCATGACTAAATGACAACAAAAATTTACAAAGCACACTAAAGGTAAAAACACACTTTGAAGAGACACCAAGTATCATAATCACACTCGGATGTGGTAGGGATGTTGGAATTAGTACCAGGAATTTAAAACAAATATGACTATTTATTACTGTGATTATGGTGATGATTTCATAAGCATATGCATATGTCTAATTCATAAAATTATATTCAAAAGTGAAAGGAAATAAAGACTTTCTCAGACAGACTAAACCAGAGGGATTTGTTGCCTTCAACTCTTATAACAAGAAATGTTAAAAAGTTCCTCAGAAAGAATGAAACTCATGTGGTCCAGAAACTTGGATCTAATAATTAAAGAAAGAGCATTAGAGAAGGAATAAATGAAAATAAAATAAAAATTTATTTTTCTTATTCTTAGTTATCAAACAGATGACAACTTGTTCAAAATAGTAATAGCAATAATATATGCAATTATTTCACTTATGAATAAGTAAAATTAATACCAGCAATCATACAAAGGATAAGAGGGAAGAATGATAAATACTTTGTTATTATAAGGCAATTGTGCTACCCATGAATTGGTATAGTATTATTTGAATGTGGAATAGAACTAATTGTAAATGTATACTACAAACTCTAGGGAAACACTTAAAAAGTTAAAAAAAGAAGTACAACTGATATGCTAGAAAGGAGAGAAAATGGAATCATAAAATGTTTAATTAAAATCACAAAAGGCTGAAGAAGAGTGAAAGAAAAAAATAAAATCAAAGAACAAAGGCAGCAAATAAAAAATGGTATCAAATGTGATAGATATTAATTCTACCATATCAATAATCACTTTAAAGGTCATTGTGCAGCTGAGCATGGTGGCTCCTACTTGTAATCCCAGCACTTTGGGAGGTTTAGGCAGAAGAATTGCTTGAGTCCAGGAGTTCAAGACCAACCTAGGAAACATAGCAAGAAATTGTCTATTACAAAAATAAAAAATTTAGCTGGGTGGGATGGTACATGCCTGTAGTCTCAGAAACTCGGATACTGAGGCAGAAGGATCACCAGAACACACAAAAGACAGAAATTATCAGAGTGGATTAGAAACAACACAATCATACATTGACTGTAAGAAACCCACTTTAAAGATAAAGACACATACAGAATTAAAAGCAAAGGGATAGAGAATGATATACTATGCTAACAAAGTCAAAAGAAAGTTGGAGTAGCTATATACATTTCAGACCAAGTAAATATCAGAGCAGGAAAAATTAACATGGAAAAAGAGAGGCATTACATAATAGTAAAGGAGCTCATTCCCAAGAAGACAACAATTCTTAATGTGTATGCAACTAGCAACAGAGCATTAAAATATGTGAGACAAAAGATGATAAAACTACAAGGCATTAGATGAATCTAATATTACAGCTGGAGACTTCAATATCCCTTTATCAATGATAGGTCCAGCAGGAACAAAATCAATGACATTGTTAAACTAAATAATATCATCAATCAACTGGATATAACTGACATTTACAGAACACGTAATACAACAACAGAAAAACACACATTCTCCTCGAGCTTACATGGAACATTTACCAAAGCAGACAATACAGGAACCACAAAACACACCTTAACAAATTTAAAAGAATAGAAATCATATGTATGATTTCCGCCCACAATGGAATAAACTAGAATTCAATAATAAAAAGATAGCTTTAAAAACCCAAAAACTTGGACATTAAACAACACATTTGTAAAACACATATGGATCAAAGAAAAAATATCAAGAAAAATTTAAATGTCTTGAACTAAAGTATAATATCAAAATTGATGGCATGCAATAAAAGCAGTGCTTAGAATGAAATTTATAACACTGATACGTATGTTAGAAATGAAGATCTAAGCCGAGTTCGGTGGTTCAGTCTGTAATCCCACGCTTTGGGAGGTTGAGGTGAGTGGATTGCCTGAGCCCGTGGGTTCGAGATCCACCTGGGAAACTTGGCGAGTCCTCATCTCTACAATAAAATCAAAACATTAGCCGGGCATGGTAGCGTGCGCCTGTAGTTCCAGCTACTTGGAAGGCTGAGATGGAAGGATCGCTGGAGCCCAGCAGGTCGAGTCTACGGTGGCCAGGAGCATGCCACTGCACTCCAATCTGGGTGACAGAGTGAGACTCCAACTAAAAACAAAGAAAAGAAAAGAAAAGAAAAGAAGATCAATAAACTAAGTTTCTACCTTAGGAAACTAAAAAAATAAGAGAAAATTAAATCCAATATAAACACAAGAAAAGAAATAAAAATTAGAGTGGAAATCAATGAAACTGAAAGCAGAAAACCATAAAAAAAAATTAACAAAACCAAAAGCTAGTTTTTTGAAAAGAACAATAAAATCAATAAACTTCTAGCGAGGCTGAGAGAAAGAAGACACAAATTATTACTATTGGAAATGAAAGCTGAACCATCAGTACAGATTCCATGATCATTAAAAGGATAATAAAGGGATATTATGATCAACTCTATGCCAACAAATTTGATAACCCAGGTAAGATGAACCGATTCCTTGAAAAACACAATCTACCAAAACTCACACAAGAATAAACAATGTGAATAGGCCTATATCTTTTAAAGAAATTGATCGATAACAAACAACTCTCAAAAACACCAGACCCTGATGTGTTCACTGCTAAATTCTACCAAACATTTAAGAAAGAAATTCTTTCAATTCTCTACAATCTCTTTCAGAAGATAGAAACATATGTAATAAGTCCTAACTCAATCTACAAGGCCCACGTTACCCTAATATCAAAACCCTGACAAAAATGTAACAAAAGAAAACTACAGAAAACTACCTCTCATGAACATAGATGCAAAAACCTTTAATAATACATTACAAATCAAATTCAACAACATAGAAAAAAAAAGTATAAACCACAACTAAAATTTACTCGTTATTTGGGGCTGGTTCAAAATTTGAAATTTAATTAACATAATTCATCACATCAACAGGCTAAAAAAAGAAAATAACACGACCATATCAATAGATACAAGAAAAGAATCAGACAGAATCAAATACCTAATCTTGATTTAAAAAATAAAAACCTCTCAGCAAACTAAGAATAGTGAAAAACTGCCTCAACTTGATAAGGAGCATCTTAAAAACAAAAATAAAAACAAAATAACCTACAGCTAACGTCATAATTTTGAGAAACTAGCTTTCCACTAAAATCAGAAAGAAGGCAAAAATGATCTTTTTACCATATTTTTTCAACATTGTACCAAGACTAATACAATAAAACAAAGTAAACAGAATACATTTTAGAAAGAAAGAAATAAAATTGTCTTTGTTCACAAATGATAAGATTGTGTGAAAAATCTGAAAGATCCTAAGATGAGGAACAAGAATGTCTACTCTCACTACTTCTATTCAGTATTGTACTAGAAATTCTGGTCAGTAAAATTAAGCAAGAAAAAGACACAAAAACCATCTAGATTATGAAACAAAATCTATAATTATCTTTACAGACAATATTTTTGTCTATGTGGAAATCCAGTGGAATCTACCCCAAAAAAGCTATTAAAACTAATAAGTGAGTTTGGCAACCTTAAGACAAGATAAATATGCAAAAATTAACTGTATTTTTCATATACTGGCAATGAGCAATTGGACATTTAAATTTTGTAAATACTATTTCATAGCAACAAAAAACGTAAAAGACCTAACAATTCTGACAGAAGTTTTTAAAGACTTCTCAACTGAAAACAACAAAACACCAATGGGGAAAAATTAAAATAACCTAAATAAGTGAAGATATCTTGTTCATAGATCTGAATAATTAACATTATTATGATGTCAATTTTTCCCAAAATGATTAATGTAATACTAATCTCAGAAGATTTTTCTTTCAGAATTTGACAAACTGATTCAAAAGTTCATACAGAAATGCAAAGGATCTATAATAGCCAAACCAACTTCAAAAAGAAGAAAAAGTTGGAGGACTATCATGATCTAATTTCAAGAACCATTATAATGCTATGGTATTCAAAAAAGTTGGGTATTGGCATAAAAATAGACAAATACATCAGTAGAATAGTGTAGAGAGACTAGAAATAGACCCACACAAATATAGACAACTGGTTGTTTACAAATGTGTTAAGTAAGGCAAGTTAGTCCAGAAGAATAGTCATTTTAACAAAGAGTACTGGAACAATGAATGCAAACAAAAACTTCACACGTTTTATTTCATGCCTTGTACCATTTAAAAAATTAATCCAAAATGGGTTACAGATAAACATGTAAAATACCAAAAACTACAAAACTTCTAGAAGAAAACATAAGAGAAAATTGTTTTAAACTTGGGTTAAGCAAAAATTTCCTACAGTGGCAAGGAAAGCAAGATCCTTTAAAAAATTGATAAATTGAACTTTATCAAAATAAACTTCTCTTCAAAAGACCTTATTAATAGAATAAAAATCAAGTTACAGGGTAGAATAAAGTATTTTCAAAACATATGCCTAATAACTAACTATTCAAAATATATAACTAACTATCAGAACTCAGTAATAAAAAAGACACAACTCTTCAAAAACTGGGCAAAAGATTTGAACACATAGTTTACCAAAGAAGATACACAGAAAGCAAATAAGGACATAAAAAGACCTTAAATATGACAAGTCATTAAAAAAATGAAAATTAAAGCTACAATGTGATATCACTACATAATATTAGAATGATTAAAATTTAAAAGATGATGATACCATCTAATAGCAAGGATGTAGAAGAACTGGAATTCTCATACACTACTGGTGGGAATGTAAAATGTTGCAACTACTCTGGAAAACACTTCTGCAATTTCTTTAAAAGTTACATATGATAGTAATTCAAAAATTTAAAAGTACTATATGATAGTAATTCAACTCCTGTGTGCCCCCCCCCAAAAAAAGAAATCTTAGGCCCATTAAAAATATTTATATATGGGGCTGGGCACAGTGGCTCACACCTGTAATCCTACACTTTGGGAGGCCAAGATGGGTGGATTACTTGACCCCAGGAGTTCAAAGCCAGCCTGGGTAATATAGTGAAAACTTGTCTCTACAAACAAAAAAATTTTTAAATAAAAATAAAAATTAGCTTGGCATGGTGGTGGAGTCCCAGCTACTCAGGATGCTAAGGTGGAAAGATCGCCTGAGCCCAGCAGGGCAAGGCTGCCATGGCAGTGATAATCATGATCGTGCCACTGTACTCCAGCCTGGGTGACAGAGACCACCAACTAAAAATAAAAAGGGGGAAAGGAAAGAAGGAAGGAAGGAAGGAAAAAAAAGAAGAAAGAAAGATAGATTTGTACCTGGGCCAGGCATGGTGGCTCATACCTATAATCCCAGTGCTTTGAGAGGCTAAGATGGTAGGATCACTTGAGGCCAGGAATTTGAGACCAGCCTGGGCAACACAGTGAGACCTCATCTCCTCAAAAAAATTTTTAAAAGTTAGCCAGGTATGGTGGCGTGCATCTGTAGTCCCAGTTACTTGAGAGACTGAAGTGAAAGGATTGCCTCAGCCCCAGAGACCAAGGCTGCAGTGAGCCATGAGCACGCCACTCCACTCCAGCCTGGGTGATAGAATAAGACCCCAACTCAAAAAAAAAAAAGTAAAAGTAAACATTTGCACATGAATTTTCATAGCAGCTTCATTTATAATAGCCTAAAACTAAACAACTAAACTAAATAAGCCAAATATCCATCAATAGTAAAAAGGATAAATAATTGAGATATATATGCATATAATAAAACAGAGTGACAATGAATACTCACACAAAAATGAATGCATTTCAAAATAAGTATGCTCAGTCATAGAAGCCAGGTCAAAATAAAGAGTATAGATAGGCATACCTTGTTTTGTTACATTCACTTTGCTACTTTACAGATATAGCATTTTTTAACAAATTAAAGGTTTATGGCAATCCTACACTGAACAAATAAATCTATTGGTACCATTTTTCCAATAGCATGTGCTTGTTTCATGTCTCTGTGACACATCTAGGTAATTATTTTCATTTTTCTTATATTTCTTATGATGATCTATGGTCAGTGACCTTTGATGTTACTTTTATCATTGTTTGGGGGCATCATGAACCATGTTCATATAAGACAATGAACTTAATCAATAAATGTCTACCAACTGGCCATTCTCCTGTCTTTCTCCCTCTCCTCAGGCCTCCCTATACCCTAAGATACAACAATATTGAAATTAGACCAACTAATAATCCTACAATGGCCTGTAAGTGTTCAAGTGAAAAGAAGAGTCTCACTTCTTACTTTAAATCAAAAGCTGTAAATGATTAGAAGGGAAGATATGTTGAAAGATGATATAGGTGGGCCCGGTGCAGTGGCTCAAGCCTATAATCCCAACACTATGGGAGGCCAAGGTGAGAGGATTGCCTGAGCCTGCCAGTTCATGACCTGCCTGGGCAACATGGTGAGACTTCGTCTCTACAATAAACAAAAAAAATTAGTTGGGCATGGTAGTGCATGCCTGTAGTTCTAGCTACTTAGAAGCCTGAGGCGGAAAAATCGCCTGAGCCCAGCAGGTCGAGGATGTGGTTGTTGGAAGCATGCCGCTGCACTCCAGCCTGGGCGACACAGTGAGATTCCAACTCAAAAAAAAAAAAAAAAAAGTGATATAGGCCTAAAGCTCAATTAACCAAGTTGTGAATGCAAAGGAAAAATTACTTAAAGAAATTAAAAGTGTTACCCAAACAAACACACACAGAAACACACACACACACACACACACACACACACACACACACACACACACACACACACACACACTGATAAGAAAGCTAAATAGCCTTATTGCTGATAGGGAGAAAGTGTGGGCAATCTGGAATGAAGAACAGACCAGTCACAACAATCCCTTAAGCCAAAGCTTAATCCACAGCAAAGTGCTAGCTCTTGTTACTACAAGACCAGCTTTACAAGGAATACTCAAAGGAGTTCTAAATACTGAAGCAAAAAGTCAAAATGCACCAGTAGAAAAATGCTGGAAATCATAAAGCTCACAGGGCAAACTTTACAGCAGCAGACAGTTTCTGGTTGGGCGGGTTGCCTGAGAATACCCAAGGCCTTCAGGACAGTGGTACTTTGACATTCACAAGACAAACCACCTGGGACCAAGGTGGAGCTGGGTAGGATGTACTGCCATAACAACCTCTTACTCCCCTTGTAAACTTCTCTGTGTCCACCCTGCACAACAATGTTACCCTACAGTGGCCTGGGATGCCCTCCTAATCGCCACTGGGGTAGCTAAGATTACACTCTTGTGGAAATGTTCAAGCTCCTCCCCCCACCCCTCATGCCCCTCAAAGGCTTAAAACAGACAGAGAATTTGGAAAACCCCCAGACCCTGTCCTCACCTAAGCTGGTTGGGCACTTCCTTGGAGCATGCTACAGTCACCATAATAGCTGGCTTTCTCCCACAATGAGCAAAGATAGTGGTTTCTTGAGATGGAATTGACTCCTGGTGAAGATGTTGTGAACACTGTTGAAACATAGTTGATAAAGCAACAACAGTGAGAGGACTGACTTCAATTTTGAAAGAAATTTCACTCTGGGTAAAATACCATCAAACAGCATTGCATGCTAAAGAGAAATCTTTCATGAAAGGAAGAATCAATCGCTATGGCAAACTTCACTGTTATCTTATTTTAAGAAACAGCCACAGCCACAGCCACCCCACCCTTAGCAACCACCACCCTATTCAGTCAGCAGCCATCAGCATCAAGAAAAGACCCTCCACCATAAAAAGATCATTACTAATGATCTGACTAAAGGCTCAGATAATCATTAGTATTTTGTTGTTGTTGTTTTTACCAATAAAGCACTTTTAAGTTATGTAGATTGCTTTTTAGATATAATTTAATAGTCTACTGTATAGTGTAAGCACAACTTTTATATGCACTGGGAAACCAAAGAATTAGTGTTACTCATTTTACTACAATGTGCTTTACTGCAGTGGTCTGAAACTGAACCCACAATATCTCCAATGTATCCCTATACTACATGACTCAATATAAAACTGTATAAAATGAAAACTAATCTATACTGACAAAAACAGATTGATGGTATCCTAAAAGGGGGTGATGATTGATGGAAGAATTACCAGTGGACACGAGGAAACTTTGGGGGTGGTGCATATGTTCGCTAACTCAATTATGACAATGGTTTCAAATAGTTTAAGGGCGTGCATGTATATTAAAATTATAATATGTGCAGTTTATTGTAGGTCAAATAAACTACATCAATTTGGGTTTTTTTAACACAATTTTAAAGTCAAGGAGTGAATGCAAGATAATGAATTAGGAGGTCTGAAAACTCATATCCCCATAAAACAATGATTCAATGACTACCCACTAATGAAAGTAACTTCGGGAGAGCTCCACATTATAATGGAGAAGTTGCAGCAACCCAATGGAGCATCAAAAAGGAAAAAAGCGGTGCTACATAGAAAAGCATAGAAAGCTATTTATCTATATCATCCTATCTCCCTGTCCATAACAGCCAAAAGCATCCCCTCATCATGACATCCCCCATGGGAAAAAAAGGAGTACAGGAATAACCACAGATTTCATCATCAAGTATACCAACAGTATCATCCAATGTCATTCCAAGCTGACAGGCATGCCCATAGTCCTGAATACCCCCCAGGAAAAGTCACTTCCAAATCCCACTTTCCAGGCTGCAGCAACCACCCCATATGTCCTATTCCTAGTGCCACCATGCACATGCTCCAGACCCAAGCACTTGCCTCTGCCATATGAACATTCTTGCCCTAGAACCTTGCGGGGGGCCAGCCCCTGCAGGATTTGAGGATCCCTGGTAGGAAAGATGGCGTTGGCGAATCTGTTAGGAGGGATAGATATTAAAAGAAAGATGGAGGGATAGATATAAAGAGAAAGAAAGAAAAAGACTGGACCCTGTCTAGTGCAGAAGCCGTTTAATGGGACAAACCGTAAGCCTTTTATCCTAAAGTTTCATAGGCAAAATCACAAGACTTTCACGTGAACACAAAGCCAGGTGGATGAGGGGCGTCCCCCACCCACCAGGTGTTTCTTCAAGCATGAGGAAGGACAATTCCAATTAAATCACAAAACTTTCACGTGAACACAAAGCCAGGTGGATGAGGGGCATCCCCCACCCACCAGGCACTTCCCCAAGCATGAGGAAGGACAATCCCAAAATTATCTCACTGTTCCTTATGCTTGGTTAATGTTCCTAAAAGCAACATAGTAATCTTTGTTACAATGTTTCTGATAATAACTTCTAAAACTTGTACACACATAAAACCTAATAACTAACTTAAATCCTAATCCCTTTCTATTCCAGGCTAATTTTACCTGCACTATAGAAAGTCTTAATTATAGCTCAAACCAGTTCCTGAAGAATGTGGCCCAGTCCAAAGATCATGCCGGGCTGTTTCTAAGAACAATTGATTGCAATCTCTAAACAAAATGGCTATTCTAAAATCCTAAATATCTAGCTTAACTTCTATAAAAATTTCTAATTCCTAAAAATATCATGTTTAATTATACTTGAACTAACATAATTATTTGACGTAAGCTGAGCCTACCCTAGGATACTTTCCATGAATAAAACAGATTTAATTCTTATAATAAGTAGAAAAGACCCTACACCAGCCATAGCTAAAACTGGTTTAAAAGAATGCCCAGTCCAAGGTACACGCTGGGCTCTCAAGAGTGTGGCCTAGCCCAAAGTTCATGCTGAGCCATTTCTGGTAACCCTAAATAATTATCTATATTATTAAAGTTGAAATAGCACTATATATATATATATACATACACACATACTAATTCTACAAATACACTTTTTAAATCTTATAATGAAGCTTGTGTCATATCAAAGGCTCCCAAATGGGACCTGAGTTTGAACTATATTAAGTTTAAAGCCAAAACTGCAGTCTGTGAGAAACGGGAACAATGGACTCCTAAAGTTACCCATGCCTATCATACATTCAGAGCTTCATGCTTAGATCATCAAAGTTCCTTCTGATGAGATGTGCCAAATAGCAAAAAAGGGAAGAGGAAATGGGCCAACGCATACTAGTGGTCTCAGGGTCCACAACCCACCTTGATCCCTAACGTTCAGGTGGGCCTCCATGGCTGGCTCCTAACAGACCCTGGTGCTGCCATGCATGTGCCCAGATCCCAATGCCTTTGCTTTTCCATGCATGATTACTCTCCAGACACTAGCACCACCACCACAGGTGCACCCACACTCCAGAGTCTGGTGCCAAGAGGGAATCCCTTGGCTGTAATTTCTTCCCACAGGGAAAAAGGAGAACAGGAGATGCCAGCAGACTTAGTCATCAAGAACCATAGCAGCTGTAACTGCCACTATAGACCCCTACAGTCTTCACTAATGCTGACATCAATTGATGAAGGTGCATTGATTCTGTGCTGGTGCAGTCTCCCTGGAGCTAAAATCTGCTGTGTACCACCAAATCCAGAGCCACCACACTTTACTGAGGTGACACCCTCCAACTCACTCATAGATGAAGGTATTTCTCCATCAGAGCCAGTCCAGAAAGTATAGAAGAGATAATTGCTCCTTCAAATGTGCAGACATGAATGCCAGGATATAAGAAATGTGAAAAATCAAGGAAATGTGACATCACCAAAGGAACATAGTTTTTCAGTAGCTGACTCTAAAATAAATAGAGATTTATGAATTGTTTGACAAAAAATCAAAAATAAATATTTTAAAGTAATTCAGCAAGCAAAAAAGGATAATTAAACAAAATCAGAAAAACTATGAACAAAATCAAAAGTTTACAAAAGAGATCCAAAAATTTTTTTTAAAAAAGAACAAAACATAAATTTTTAAGCCACAAAATACAATGAATGAAATGAAAAATGCAATGGAATGCATCAACAGCAGACTCAGTCAAGTAAAATAAAAAGTCTGCCAACTCAAAGACAGGTCATTTGAAATTATTTGGTAGAAGAGAACAAAAAATCATACTGAAAAATAGTGTAGAAATTCTATGGATTCATGGAACACTAATATGGTCTAAATGTTTCACTATCATTCATATGTTGGAACTTAACACCAACTTAACATATTAAGAGGTGGATTCTTTGACAGGTGTTCTTGTGAATGAATTAATGCTTTATTATTAGTAGTAGTATTTAGACAGGATCTTTCTGTCATTCAGGCTGAAGTGGAGTGGCCCAGTTATGGCCCACTGCAGCCTTGACTTCCTGAGCTCAAGCAACACCCCCATCTCAGCCTCCCAAGTAGCTGGGACTACAGATGTCCAGCTAGTTTATTTAAAATGTCTGCAAAGCCGGGCTCGGAGGTTCAGCCTATAATCCCGCACTTTGGGAGGCTGAGGTGAGTGGATTGCCTGAGCCCGCAGGTTCGAGACCCGCCTGGGCAACTTGGCGAGACCTCATCTCTACAATAAGTCAAAAAAATTAGCTGGGCGTGGTAGTGAGCGCCTGGAGTTCCAGCTACTTGGAAGGCTGAGGCAGAAGGATCACCAGAGCCCAGCAGGTTGAGGCTGTGGTGGCCGGGAACGACCACTGCACTCCAGTCTGAGCGACAGAGTGAGACTCCAACTCAAAAAAAAAAAATGTCTACAAAGACAGTTTTGCTATGTTGCACAGGCTAGAATCAAACTCTTGACCTCAAGGCATCCTTCCATCTCATCTTCCCATAATGCTTACAGGCATGAGCTACCATGTCCAGCTTAAGGATTAGTGCCCTTATAAGAGGGCTGAGGGAAGCTTTTTGTCTATGATAAATGGACTTCACCAGACACTGAATCTGCTGTCAACTTGATCTTGAACTTCCTAATTTCCAGGACTGTGAGCAATAAATTTCTACTGTTTATAAATTATCCATCTAAGGTATTTTGTTATATCATCCCAAACAAGAAAACCAGCATGTGCACTGAGAAAAGAAAGTAGCATAAAGTTTGAGGAAATAATAGTTGAAATTTCCCAAATCTTGGAAAGGAAATGAATGTCTAGATTCATAAACCTCAAAATTTCCTAACAAGTTCACCCGAAAAGGTCTCTATTAAGATGCATTAACTGTCAAATATCACAGAGAATTTGTTATTTCTTATTTTTATCATTTTAGAGACAGGTTTTCACTCTGTTACTTAGGCTGGAGTGAAACTATTCAATCATAGCTTACTGCAGCCTTGAACTCCTGGACTCAAGGAATTTTCCCATCTCAGTCTCCCAAGTAGCTAGAACTACATGTGTGTGCCACATTCATCTAATGTTTTTTAAACTTTTTGTAGAGATAGGATCTTGCTATATTACCCAGGTTGACCTCGAGTAATCATCCCACATCAGTCCCCTGAGTCACTGGGATTACAAGTGTAAGCCAGGAAGTTAAGGCTGCAGTGAGTCATAATTGTGCTACTCCACTCCAAAGAATTTTGAAAGAAGCTAGAGAAAAGCAGTTCATCACATGTAAGGGAACCTCCATATGACTATCGGCAAATTTCTCAGCAGAAACTTTATGGGCCAAAAGAGAGTGGGATAATGTTTTCAAAGTATCAAAAGGAAAAAAAAAACTGCCAATCAATAATACTATACCCAGAAAACATATTATTTAAAAACTGACAGAGTTATTCCCAGACCCAGATAAACAAAAACTGAAAGAGTTGGTCACCACCAGGCTTGCCTTACAAGAAATGCTTCAGGGAGCTCCTAAAATTGAAACAAAAATACACTAAACAGTAATATGAATCATATAGAAGCATAAACCTTACTGGTAAAGGTAAATGTATAGGCAAATACAGATTAATGAAACACTGTAATGGTAGCACATAAGTTACTTTTAACCCTAACATAAAAGTTAATATTAGTTAATAGATACACAACATAAAAAGTCAAACAAACTATGACTACAAGAACATGAAGTATAGGGAAGAGGAGTAAAAATGAAGAGTTTTTTTTTATGATTGAAGTTAAGTTGTTATCAACTTAAAATAGATGATTATAACTACAAGCTATTTATGAAAGAAAGGCTTGAGATAACCACAAAGGTAAAACCTATAATTGACATACAGAAGACAAAGAGAAGACAATGAAGGCAAATCACTACAGAAAAATCACCAAATAACAAAGGAAGACAGCAAGAGAGGAAGAGAGGAAGAAAACAACTGTAAAACAGACAGAAAACAATGACAATAGTAAATGGCAAACAACTGCAAGAGTAATTTCTCTCCCTCAATAATTACTTTAAATGCAAATAGATTTAACACACCCATTTTCAAAAAAAGGCACAGTGCAACTGAATGGATAAAAAAAATCAAGATTCAGTGAAATATTGTCTACAAGACTCATTTATGATTTAAAGACACATGTAGGCTGAAAGTGAAGGGATAAAAAAAGATATTTCATGCAAATGGCAACCAAAGGAAAGTAGGGATGTCATATCAGACAAAATAGTCAAAAACTATCTCTAAAGATAAAGAAGGTCACTATATAATGATAAAATAATCAATTCAACAGGGAAATATAACAATTATAAATATATGCATACAATACCTAAATATGTAACACAAATACTGACAGATCTAAAGGCAGAAATTGACAGCAGTACTATAATATTGGGGATCTTCAAAACCCCGCTTTCAGTAACAATTAGAATATCCAGATGAAGAATAATTTTTAAAAATAGGTGACTTGAACAACATTATAGACCAATGGACCTAACAAACATAACAGAACTGTCTACCCAACAGTAGAACAGACTTTCTTCTCAAGTGCACACAGAAAATTCTGCAGGATAAATTATACATTAAGTCACAAAATAAGTCTGAATAAATTTTAAAAGATGAAACTCATTCCAAGTATCTTTTCCAACCATAATAGAATGAAACTATAAAACAATAATTGTAAGAAAAATCACAAATGTGAAAATTGAAGAACACACTCTTGAGCAAATATTATGTCAAGGAAGAAATCAATAGGGTATTTTTAAAGTCTCTTATGACAAGTGAAAACATAAACACAATATGTCAAAAACTTATATGATACAATAAAAACAGTAGTAAGAAGAACGTTTACAGTGGCAAAAGACTACCCTTAAAAAGAAAAAAGATTTTGAATAAACAACTTAACTTTAAAACACAAGAAACTAGAAAAAGAAGAACAAACTAAGCTAACAATGTTACCTAACAATGAAAAAAATAATAAAGACTAAAGCATATGTAAGTAAAATAAAGAATGGAAAAACAATTAAAAATCTATAAAACTAAGAGTTGGCTTTTTGAAAGGTAAACAAAATTGTCAAACCCTTAGCTAGATTAACTAAAAAAGAGAGATGATTTAAATATATATCATCAAATGTGAAAGAGAAGACATTATAATGGATACCTCAAATAAAAAGCATCATAAGGGACTATAAAGAATAATTGCCAATAAAGAATAATTGCCAATACACTGGATAAACTGAAAGAAATGAATAAATTCCTAGAAACATGAAACCCATCAAAACTGAATAAAGAATAAATAGAAACTCTGAACAACCCAATAAAAAATAAGGAGATTAAATCAGTAGTCAAAAACCTCCCTTGAAAAAAAAATCCCAGGACCAGATTACTTTTATAGGTGAATTCTACCAAGCATTCAGAAAAGTATTAATATCAACCTTTCTTAAACCTTTCCAAAAAAGAAAAGTAAAGTGAAAATATAGCCAGTAGTGAGACTGCTGGATCAAGTGGTGAGGTAACTCATATGTTAAAGAGCTTGATTTAGTTGTTCCACAATATATACAGATATCAATAATTCATATACCATAAATATACACAATTATCACTTGTCAATTTAAAAAGTTCAAAAAAAAAAAACAATCCCATTCACAGTATCAGAAAAAATAATAAAATACTTAGGAATAAACTTTACCAAAGAGGTGAAAGACTATACTAAAATTAAAAAACACTCATGAAGGAAATTAAGGAAGAGCCAGATAAATGGAAAGAAAACTTGTGTTCATGGGCTAGAAGAATTAATATTGTTAAAATGTTCATACTACCCAAAATGGTCTAAGTTACAATGTAATCTTATCAAAATTCCACTGTCATTCCTTACAGAAATTTAAAAAAAATTAATATTCATATGGAACCACAAAATACTCCAAAGAGCCAAAGCAATCTTGAAAAGAGAGAGCAAAGCTTAAGATGTCACCCTTGCTGACTGCAAAATAAATTACAAGCCTAAAGTAGTAATGAAGACAATATGGTACTGGCATAAGGATAGACATATAGATTAATGAAACAGAACAGAGAACCCAGAAGAAATGTATGCATCTATGGTCAATTGATCTTTTACAAGGGTGCCAAGAACATACAATGAAGAAAGAAGTCTCTTCAATAAATGGTGCTAGGCAAAAGGAATATTCACATAGAGAAGAATACAGTTGGACTTCTGTCTCACACCATATATACAATTCTACTAAAAATGAATTAAATATTTTTAATTTTAAAGATGTGGGGTACAATTCAGGATTAGGTATACAAGTGTTCATTACGCAGGTACCCCTGTTGATGAGGTGTGCCTCCTTGTGGCAGTTTCCCACTACTGCCGATCCCTTTCTTATAGTATTATGACCGTTGGTCAAGGTCCGCTTATGAGTGAAAACATGTGGTACTCAGTTCTTTGTTCCTGAGATAGATCACTCAGTATTATAGGCTATAAGTCCATTCAAGTTGCTGCGAAGTTCATAATTTTGTCCTTCTTTATGGCTGCATAATACACCATCATGTATGTGTACCACTTTTTAAAATTCAGTCCTCTTTTGATGGGCAGCATGGTTGGTTCCATGTTTTTGCTATTGTGCATAAGCTGCAATAAACATGCGTGGGCAGGTATCTTTTTCATAGAGTGATTTGAGTTCCTCCAGGTATATTCCCAGTAGGGGGATTGCAGGGTCATAAGGAAGGTTGATTTTTAGATCTTTTAGGAATCATCACACTGTTTTCCACAGTGGTTGTACTAGTTTACACTCCCACCAACAGTGTAGAAGTGTTCCCTTTTCCCCACATCCTCTCCAGCATGTTGTCTTTTGAGTTATTGATGATGGCCATCCTGATGGAAGTCAGGTGGTATCTCAGTATGGTTTTAATTTGCATTTCTTTAATGACTAGTGAAGCTGAGCATTTTTTAATGTATCTGTTGGCTGCTTGTATGTCCTCTGAGAAGTGTCTATTCATCTTTTGTCCACTTTGTAATGGGGTATTTTGCTTTTTTTCTTTTTGGCATGTTTGAGTCCTTTGTAGATCCTAGATGTTAGGCCATTGTCAGACAAACAGTTGGTAAATATTTTTTCCCAGTCTGTGGACTATCTCCCCCTTTCTTGATGGTTTATTTGGCTTTGCAGAAGCTTGTCAGTTTGATGAGGCCCCACATGTCTATCTTATTTCTTATGGCATGGGCACTTGGGGTTTTGATAAGGAATTGGTTGCCAGTTCCAATTTCCATAAGGATGTCTCCTGTAGTTTCTAAAGTTCTTATAGTTTGAGGTTTTATGTTTAGGTCTTTGATCCATTTAGAGTTAATTTTTGTGTATGGTGATAGGCAGGGGGTCTTGTTTTAATCTTCTTCATGTGGTCAGTCAGTTTTCCCAGCATCATGGTTTCAACTCTCCCCATTGGATGATGGTGAAGGCTTTGTCGGCAATGAATTGGGAAATTGAGGTTTTGCTTCTGAAGTTTTGCTTCTGTTCTGTTCGTCTATATGACTGTTCTTGTATCAGTACTAGGCTGTTTTGACTATTGTAGGTTTGTAACAAAGTTTAAAGTCTGGGACTGTGCTAACTCCCACTTTGTTGGGTTTTTGGGGTGGAGGTGTTGTTGTTATTGTTGTTGTTTTGCTGAGGATTGTTTTGGTGATTCGTGGTTATTTGTTTCCATATAAATTCCAGTATTGTCTTTTTCAATGTGAGAAGAATGTTGCTGGTAATTTAATGGGTATTGCGTTAAATCTGTAGATTGTCTTGGGTAGGATATCTTAACAATGTTGACTCTTCCAATCCAGGAAACATGGGATATTTTTCCATTTGTTTGTGTCATCTTTGATTTCTTTGAGCAGTGTTTTATAGTTTTCATTGTAAAAGTCTTTCATTTCTCTGGTTACGAAGATGCCAAGGTATTTCACTTTCTTTGTGGCTATTGTGGATAGGATTATGCTTTTTATTTGAATTTCCATTTATTTATTCTTGGTGTATAGAAACGTGAATGTCTTTTTGCACATTTATTTTATACCCTGAGACTTTGCTAAAGTCCTTTATCAGTGCAAGGAGGTTTTTGACACATGGCTCTTACTATTTTGAGGTATGTTCCATCTATGCCTAGATGTTCAAGGGTTTTTATCAAAAAAGGGTGCTGAATTTTACCAAAAGCTTTCTTCACATCTAATGATAGACAGTTTTTGCTTTTTCATCTATTGATGTATTTAATTACATTTATGGTTTTATGGATGTTGATTCAGCCCTGATCCAGGGATGAAGTCTACTACATCATGGTGGATGATTTTTGAGATATGTTGTTGGATTCAGCTTGCAAGAATCTTAAGAATTTTAGCATCTATGTTCATCAGGGATATTGGTCTGTAGTTCTCTTTCTTTCTTAGATATTTACCCAGTTTGTGTATCAATGTTTCGTCAACTTCATAAAATGATTTGGGGAGAGATCTATCTTTCTCAATTGCCAGGAATAGCTCCTTCTTGTATATTTTATAGAATTCTGGAAAGCTATCTGTTCCAGGGCTTTTTTTGTAGTTAGTTTTCTTATGACATAGTCAATTTCCTGGGTTGCTATTGGTTTATTTAGGGTCTCTACTTCTTCTCATTTCAACCTAGGGAGGTTGTGTGATGTCAGAAAGTCCTCCATTTCATTTAAGTTTACAAGTTTGTTTACATACAAGTTTAATAGTAATCTCTGATTATCTTTTGTATTTCTTCAGGGTTAGTTGTGACTTGATCTTTTGCATTTCTGATTGTTTATTTGGACTTTTTCTCTTTTTTCTTGGTCAGTCTAGCTAGGGGTCCATCAATCTTGTTTATCCTTTCAAAGAACCAGCTTTTTGTTTCATTAACTTTTTGTATTATATTTTTGTCTTCTATGTCCTGAAGTTGGGCTTTTATTTTGAATCTGGATTCTTCTGCTGAAGTTAGGGTTTTGGTGGTCTTGCTTGTCCACCTTCCTTAGGTGATTTGTTTGGCTGTTAACTTGTGATCTTTCCATTTTCTTTGTGTGTGTTTGTAGAGATATGAATTCCCCTTTTAGTACTGTTTTCATGGCATCTCAGAAATTTTGGGAAGATGTTTCTTCACTTTCATTTGTTTCCAGGAATCTTTTAATTTGTTTTAATTTGTGTGTTGACCCAGGAGTTGTTCAGCATCATACTTTTAGTGTCCATATCTTTGTGGGTTTGGGGTAGCTTTGTTGGTGTTATTTTTATTCCACTGTGGTCTGAGAAGGTACATGGCAGGATTTCGATCTTATGAAATTTTTATGCTTGATTTATGGCCAAGGATGTGGTCAATCTTAAAGTATGCTCCATGTGGTGATGAGTAGAATGTGTATTCTGTGGTTGCTGGGTGGAATATTCTGTAGGTTTCAATTAAGTTCATTTGGTCAAGTGATATGTTGAGGTTCCAGATCTCCTTGTTGATATTTTTGTCTTGATGATCTGTCTAGGGTTGTGAGTGGGGTATTTAAGTTCCCTGCTATGATAGTGTTAGAATCAATATCTTTTTTTAGTTTACTTAGAAACTGCTTTATGAAAGTTGGTGCTCCTATGTTTGGTGCATATATGTTTAGGATGAATATTTCCTGTTGATGGATTAAACCTTTGGTCATTATGTAGTGACCTTCCATATATTTTTAAATTTTGATTGCTTAAAGGATATTTTGTCTATTAAGATCTAGACTCATGCTTTGAGTTCCATTCACCTGAAATTTTTTTTTCCACCCTCTTACTTTGAGTCTGGGAGTGTCCTTTCTGATGAGATGAGTCTCTTGGAGGCAACATATTGCTGCATCATGATATTTTATACAATTTGCCATTCTATGTGGTGCATTTAGTACATTCAAATTCAGGCTAATAATCAGGATGTAAGAGTTAATCCCTGTCATGAGGTTCTTACAGAGTTCGTTGCTGCTGCTCTTTGTTTGCTGTCTTTCTTTTGAATTTTGAGTTGATATATGTTTGTTTTCAATCTTTTTCTGCATTCTTGGGAAGGGTGTTGTCATTCTTTTTTTTTCTTTCTTTCTTTCTTCTGTGCTTAATACTTTCTTAAGTGTTTTTTGTAGAGCTGATCTGGAGGTGGCATAAACTCTTAGGAATTGAATGTCTGGGAAAAATTTTAATTCTTTATCGCTGATAAAACTTAGCTTAACTAGGTACAAAATTCTTGGTTGAAATTATTTATCTTTGAGAACTTTAAGGTTAGACTCCAGTCTCTCCTAGCCTGAAGAGTTTCTGTAGGTAAGTCTGCTGCTATTCTAATTGGTCTTCTCTGGTAGGTAGGATGATCTTTCTCTCTTGCTGTCTTCTCATTTGTTGTCTTGCAGAAGTTCTCTGAATCTCTTGTGTCTGAATGGTCACATCTCTGATGAGATGAGGGAAGTTTTCTTGCATAATTTCATGGACTGTTTGTTACAGGGTGGTCTCTGTCTATCTGCCCCAGGAATTCCAATTAATCTTAGGTTTGGCCTCTTGATTCATTTGCTCATCTCTTGGAGGCTTTGTTTTATCTTTGTAAGCTTCTTTTGTATGTTTTTAACAGCTTGAGTTAGTTCTATATTTTGGTCCTCAAGCTCTGAGATTCTTTCTTCTACTTGGTTAATTCTGCTTTCCATGCTTATCAGTTTGTTATTTATTTCATAACTGTATCTGCTGACAGGTATGTGGCCCCTGGAACCCATTTCCCACCACCTTTCAATCAGTCTATACAGAAAATCTTTTTAAAAATTCAAAATAACAGAAACAAAGCAAGTACAAAATATAAACAAATACAGAGAGAAGGGGAAAAAACTAAACAAAAAATAAGCAAAAACAAAACAAAATACTTGCTCTGTGGCTGTTTTTGTAACTCCAGGTCCCTTTCAGCTGCCACCACCATGTTAAGGAACAACTCTGGTCTCCAGCCCCTCCCCTCCACTCTTAGTGCAGGCTGATAGGGTTGCTCTCAGAGTGAGTCAGATGCTCCTCAGACTACTGTGGGAGGAGTAGACTCATCCAACACATCTGCTGCTGCTGTCAAGTGTCCCACTCAGATCTGACAGCATCTGTGATTGTTCCAGCATGAGACAGAGGCATCTCTGAATTAATGATCTAAACATAAGACCTTGAACTGTAAAATTACTAGAAGAAAACATAAAGGAAAAGCTTTTGACTTTGGTTTGGACAATTATCTTTTTTTTTCTTTTAATGATACACCAGAAGCACAGGCAACTAAGGCAAAAATAGATGAGGGGATTGCATCAAACTAAAAAGATTCTGCACAGCAAAAGAAACAACAAAGTGAAAAGGCAACCTATAAACTAGGAGAAAATATGTGCAAACCATGTATCTGGTAAGAAGTTAATAAGCAAAATATATATGTAAGGAACTAACACAACTCAATACCAAAAATACAAAAACCAGTAACAAATAACACAATTTAAAAATGGACAAGCACCTTGCAAAGACATTTCTCAAAAGAAGACAAACAAATGGACAAGAAGTATTTGAGAAGGGTCAGTCAGCAGCTGGCTTTAACAAACCTTGTTCTCAGTAGAAACAAGTTACTGAAAACTTAGTTTTGCCTTCTTTTTTTCACAACAGTCATTAAGGGGTGAAACAGCCTTGGCTCCCATTTTCCTTAACCTCTTCCAGTAACTAAGATGCCCTGAGTTTCTTGCTTCTGAATTTTAGTTTCCATCACCCCCCTACCCTGCACTCTTTTTCTGCTGTCCCTACACAACCCTCTACATTCTTTCTCTACCCCCTTCCAAACCACTTGGTATCCTGTTCAGTTCCCTAGTTTTCACCACCTATTTTCCCTCTTAGGCCTCCCTACGCTTCTTGTCCCTGGACTCCTAGCCTGACCTGCAATAGTTCCTAATATCAAACCAAGACAGAGAAACTGCCCTTTGGGTGGGGCAGTGTGCATGCACGCAGGAGGCTGAGCTCCCTCCTCCAAAGATCATTTTCTGCCTCCAGTCTTTAGTGCCCACATTCCTAATAACACTGACACCTGCACCACTCCAGGCAGCCGAGAACAGGTGTGTGGGGCCAAGGTTGCTGAGCTCTGGCATTGGGGCCTCCTGCCCTGCTGGCCCACACGCCCTCCACAAGCCAGACGTTACCAGAGTCCCGAGCGCCCCACCCGCCATGCCCACCTGGTGACTGATCCCTGGAAAGGCCCCAGATGGGGCTGTGACTCACACAGGCTCCCGCAGCTGCCCCTAGAGGGCCAGTTGTCTCCAGGTCATCTATAAGGCCCAGGAAATGTCTGGTTTCCAGATACCTCCCAGTGATGTCCTGAGCGGTGCAGCACCCCTGAGGGCCAGCCCTTTGTTCAAGATGACTGCTACTATAGCATGGTTATACGGAACTCCCAGGGAGTCTTTGGAGGAATGCTACAAACATCCTCACTTATGAAGTCAGGCCCAAAAGGTACTCTACCACATTGGAGCACCAATTGTGTGAGCTACACAGGATTCAGTTGCCTCCCATGAAATGTGACTTCAGTGAAGAGGAAATACAGTTGGCCCTTGTACAATATGGGTTCCAACTGCACATGCCTGCTCCTACCTGGAGGTTTTTCAGTAAGTACAATGGCCCCCTGGAAATCCAGATGCAAAAATACAATATTTACAGGTGGGAAACCTGCATAAATAGAAGACAGACTTTTGGTGCACATGGTTCAGCTCAGCTTACAGCAGGATTGAGTATGTGAACTTTGGTATAGGTGGGTACCCAGAAACCAGTCTACCTGGTATACCCAGGGACAACCATGCAACATGTCAGGAGCTGGATCTGGAGATAGGGAATCCAAAACAACCACAATGTTCCATGATGGTGGGCCCATGGCCATTTGTGGAGTTGGTTGTAGTGATGGAAAACAATAATTTCAACCACAGAAAATCATCAATTTAGTAGAGTCTATCTATCTGCAGTTAGGTCTTCAGATTTCCTTAACTGAGATTGAGATTTGGAAACAGGACTCTCAACAACATGGAACAAGACATAAAAGCCAATATCTTGACATTTTCTGTGAATAAAGAAGTGTTCATCTTTATCCTCATTTGCTACATGATTCTGGGAATCTTTGTGGGCAAGAAATTTTCAGTCCTTCACTTGGCTTGGATCTCAGCAATATGCCACCCTCACTTTGGGCCAGCAGTTTGTAAATTTCTCAGAAAAATTTATTTCATTTTCCAGTGGGTATTGGTTACCAATTGGGCCATAATCTTGGTATGTCTCTCACTGAGGAATTCTGCTTATACAGGAAAAATCATTGCATCATGAATGTGTATTTAAAAAGTACCAGCGTTTTTAGCATTTCAGTTAACCTCATTAACCACAGAGGAGTCTGACAAACATGCTGGCTTCTCAAAATGTCGACCCCCTGGAACAATGTGGTGACAGGATAGTGGGAGTTGAAGAAGGGTCAGAACTTCAGTGCAAAAAGGATCCTTGCTGTGGCTCTAACTGTAAATTAGTCTCCTCAGAGAGACTGTCTTTGGACCTTGCTTTATAAAAGGTAAGTCTGCGTCGCCTGGAAAGCTCTGCAAAGCAAATATCAGCGAATGTGACCTTCTCAAGCAGTGCATGGTGGTGCCCTAAGGATTTCTATGTACAGAATGACACACCTTGTAGTGATGGTGTCTGCTACCATTCTATGAAGGAAATTCAAACTCTAGCCCAGCTCCAAGGGGTAGGCAGTCTCTTTCTCCCATATCAACAATTCTTTGCACAGTAATTCTACTCCTACTGTTTTTCCTTGCCTCAATATCTTGTGTTTTTATTGGAGTACTCTGTTTTTAACAAAGTCCTCACTCAAGAATATATCCTTAGCATTTAAGTAGGAAATAGGATTACAAAATATTCACTGATTCAAAGAAAACACCTTTGGAAACTGACCCACAATTTATTAATTTAGAAGATCTGATCAAAAGCAGATTTTCTTGGTTCCTTGCTTTTAACTGAAAAACAATTAAGCACTGAATTTTTAAAATTAAATATCTTGTTCTTAAGAAGTATTCATTTCTTTCCACTTAAGGTGAGTTGCACTCAGTAGGAACCCCCGGAAATGTGTTCCACTGTTTTCAAGATATTAGCTCTGTGGCCACACCTTTTAAACAGGTATCAGGTAACTAGTGTGAGGTGCCTTCACTGACAGGGCATTGATAGGTACAGGCTCCCTTTGTAAAATCTGAAAGAGAACTGGTAGGGGAAATCAAAGGAAAGCATAGGCTAATAAACAAAACAGCCAGAAAGGCACATAAAATTGTTATAAAGAGATTAAAAAGATAAAAGTCATGTAATTAAGTGAAAGCACAGAAAATATGCTTTCTGTTTTTATGGTTTCTATACAAGCAGGGAATGATCTAAAAAGATCTCCAGTTAACTGGTTTCACATAGGAATCTGGCAAGGAAACTTGTAGTCTAAAATAAAAATAATAAATAGGCCAAACCTGATAGTTACTGCCCTAGCTACAAGAAGGGAATCCTGGAGATTCTTCTAGCTGTCTCTAGTCACCAATTAGATGTCTCTGGGTAATGGCACTGATGAATGACCTAACTTTCAGGGGTGTGTGTGTGTGTGTGTGTGTGTGTGTGTGTGTGTGTGTGTGTAGTGCCAAATACACTGGACAAAATTGTAGAGACTATCCTGCCCTCAGATTTGCTTAGAATTACAGTGGAGTGGGACAAGTGCTCTAAAATGAATAAGCACAGTGTTCTTAGAAGCACAATTATTGGAGGGAAAGGAAGGCAAGCAGAAAGCTTTCCCAAAAGAGGCAATAGCTAAGCTGAGTCACTGCAGAAGGAAGAGTGATGGTGAAAAGTAACCACCAACACCTATGGAGAGCTCACCAAGTGCCAGGCTCTCATCTAAAATCATATTTTTTTCAAGATGACTGAGTAGGGACATTGGCTGCCTGTTCTCTTTAGAAAAGAGATCAAAGTTGTAGTGAATAGACAAGTTCCCAAGGGAAAACAAGGAAGAGAGCCAGGGCCTAACACTGTGCACATGGATAGAAGCTGGGCACTAAAAGGAAGGCAGCAAGAGTAGGACAGAGGTACCCCCAGGAACTCAGAGCCTGTGGAAAGGGTGGGGGGCATGCCACTGCTTCCCTTGCCCATCTGACAATCAGGGCACCCTGGGGAGCTTCCCCTACCCTCAAGACTCAGGACAGCACTATGGATGGCAATGTGAGAACTTCCCGGGACAGAGAACCCAGTGGCCAGCTCATGCAGGGGTCACCCCCAGACCCACCCAGGCAGCAGGTGCCACACTAGCTGTGACCCCATGGCGCTGCCCAGGGACTCTCTGCCCTTGGGCCACCACTAGTTCCCCCCCAGATATACTCCACAATCCACTCTGACTTTGGCAAGCACTGAGGACTGGAGGGTCCCTGGGGAGCTGTGGGTCACTCCTGAGGGAGGGGGAGGCAGCCCACCAAAGCCCCCCTGGAGATACAGGAAACACAAGGCAGTGCAAACACTGAAGGGGGCAGCATCAACCCCTGGGAACAGACCCGAGTGGGTCATCCCCTGCCCCCCACGGTGGGGGCACAGCCCCGGTTCTCCCCACCACAGGACATTCAGAGCGCTTCTGCAGTAGCTCCACTCTGCCGAGCTGTGCCCCTGGCCGGACTGACTCCCCACACAACCCAGCCCAGTGGGCCCAGCAGGAAGCAGGAAGAGGTCCTGCCCCTCGCCCCATTTCAGTGGCAGCCATAGCAGAGGCATGTCATGACCCACAGCCACACCACGGCTGGGAACCCGGGCCGAGGCCTTTACAAACGAAAGGTTGTGAGCCCAGGATGGGCATGACAGGACACCACGTTCCTGCCAGCCCAGGACGAGGAGATGATGGACCCCCTCCCGCAGGCTTCTACACACCTCATCAATGTCTCCTTCCATCACCCAGTCAGGGTACCCCAGCCTACCTGCCAGCTCTGACTCTTAAGCTTCATCTACTGGACTGCAGCCTGAACTGCAAACAAAAACTTGCTACTGAAGGGCATAGGGCTAGGCCAGGAGGTAAGCTCCTGAGACCTCTGCACTCTCAGCCCTGCAGGAGGTAACGTGCCAGTCCTTGTATTCAACATACAGCTACAACAAGCAGCACCTGAGAAAGCCACTACACAGAAGGCATCCACAGCCAAGGAACCCACACAGCTCTCCTGAAAGCACCCAGCAACAAAGCCCAATGATTATACACAACATATACCACAGTCATACCCTCAAGGACAAAAAGAACTAAAAAAAAGTTAAAAGCCCTAGCTAAAAGATAGCAAATTCAAACATAAGAAGCAATGCCCCTACAGATGAGATGAAATCAGCGCAAGAATTCTGGCAGTACAAAAAGCCAGAGTGTTCAACACCTCCTAACCAGATTAAAATGTCTGAAATGACAAGATGATGAATTCAAAATATGTGCTGGAGTCCAGCTCCAGCCGGGTTCAGGGTACCCCAAAGGTGGAGACAGTGTCGGCGATTGGGGGAAAGAAGAGAGAAAGAAAGAGACTGGACCCCTGTCTAGTGCAGAAGCCGTTTACTGGGAATTACAACGGGTCTTTTATACACAGTCAGGTGTGTGAGGGGCTTTCCCCACCCACCAGATGTTCTTTCAGGTATAATCCCATAACAGATGTTAAACCTAATCC
>NW_007250443.1:159916-169153 GCF_000164805.1 Carlito syrichta
CATGAAACCTTAATCCATGACTGCCTTTAAACCCTTTTCGTACTGCCTATAAACCCTTTTCATATTAATACCAAGTTAAACAATTCTATAGAGACTTAAGTACTTACTTTACCAACTAAAGTGGCCCATCCCAGAATGTTTGGAATGTGGCCCAGTCCAAACTTCACAGTGGGCTACCTGCAAGTAACTCAGCCGCATTCTTTCAACAAAATGGCTGTCTTCTAAAACTATATTCTACAATTTACACCTTATTCAACTTCAATAAATCCTAAGATCCTGACCCAGAAGCCTGTGAACAATACTAAGGCTCTTAGATGTGACCCGAGTTTGAATTGTAAGTTGTGTGAAAGCCAAAACTGCAGTTTGTGGAAGAATGGGAGCAATGAGCTTCTAAAGTTAGCTTGTGTTCGTCCCAGTCTCAGAGTTTTTATGTTTTGAGCTCACAGGAGATTAATCTGGTTAGTGGTAAATAGAAAGGGGGAGGAAATGGGGTCAATAGCTCCCGAACGCATCCTAGTGGTTTCGGGGTCAACAGCCCTTCCTGATCCCTAACACTCAGTGGGCCTCCCAACAAATATGGAGTACAAGGAAACTCAATGAGACCCAAAGGAAAGTTGAAATCCAATATAAGGACACCAGAAAAATGATTCAGGATATGAAAGATGAGATAGCTATATTAAGAAAAAAAAATAGCACTTTTAGAATTGAAAATTTACTATAGGAATTTCAAAATACAATTGGGAAGTTTTAGCAATAGACTAGGCCAAGCAGAAGAAAGCATTTCAGAGCTCAAAGACTGATCATTAGAATTAATCCAGTCAAACAAAAAAGTAAAAATATTTTTAAAAAAATGAACAAAGTCTTCAAGAAATATAGGATAATGGCCAGGCTCAGTGGCTCAGCCTGTAATCCCGCACCTTTGGGAGGCTGAGGTGAGTGGGTTGTCTGAGCCTGCGGGTTTGAGAACCGCCTGGGCAACTTGGCAAGACCTCATCTCTACAATAAATCAAAAAAAAATTCAGCCAGACGAGGAAGCGCGTGCCTGTAGTTCCAGCTCCTTGGAAGGCTGAGGCAGAAGGATCGCCGGAGCCCAGCAGGTCGAGGCTGCGGTGGCTGGGAGCGGCCACTGCACTCCAGTCTGGGCGACAGAGTGAGACTCCAACTCAAAAAATAAATAAATAAACAAAAAATAAAAGTAGATGTTGGCCAGGATGAGAGAAAAGGGAATACTTATACACTGATGGTGGGAATGAAAATTAGCTTACCCCTATGGAAAACAGTGTGGAGGTTTCTCAAAGAACGAAAAATAAAATTACCATTCAACTCAGTAATCCCACTGTGAAGAAAAATAAAGCATTCTGTCAGAAAGACAACTGCACTTCTACGTTTATTGCATGGTTCACAATAATAGCAAAGTCATAGAATCAACCTAGTACCTACCAACTGTGGACTAGATAAAGAAAATGTGGTCCATATACACCCTGGAATACTATTCAGCCATAAAAAAAAAAATGAAATCATGTTCTTTTGTTATAGGCTGGAAAGAGGTCATTTTGGCTATATTAGAACAGTCATTTAGAAAGGTCTTAAAAATATGTATTCTTTTGTAGCTCTGCTGGGTTAAAAAAAAAGTCGCTTAAATTCAAAAGTGTACATTTTTCTTATTTGCCTCCTCTGCACCCTCACCACCCTCATTCTCTTCTCCCTGTATGTCCTTGCCCAATTGGCCAGTCTTATCTAGTAAGCTATTACTGGTGCTGAAGAAGAGACAGCCGGCATGCCAGACTACCTAATAATTAAAAGAGCATTCAAGGCTGGTAGGAGTGTATCCGAAAACCTGGTGTGGGCATTGCCCACCTCCCCTCCATCTGTGAATATAAGGACATGGGACTGCTATGGGCCAGGGCTCTGCGAATAGGAGATTGTTTTAAAACAATTTAAAGTTATCATTTTAAATGTTGTGACTTTCCTTTCCATCCAAATATTGCAACTGTCTGCCCCTTCCTCTAAAAAACCTGTAAAAGAATATATTGTAAATTCCAAAACGTTATCAAAAGTGTCAGCATGACCAGGAGACTGTGTCATGTCAGTGGTCATGTATCAAAAATTGTTAATGTAAATCTCAGGTCATGTTAAAACTGCATGTAGGCTTTAAATGCAGGGTGGGTGAAGGGCTATACATTTGGGACATAAATGCTGGAATGAATTTATGATGCTTGGAGCAGATTTTTTGGCAATGATGCCGACCTGTCTCCCTATAACCTGGTTATAGAAATTAACCCTTTTCTCCCAGTCTCTGCCTCTAATATTTTTTTATTGGTTGCAAGGGATAGCAGCCAATTTATTGGATCAGGCTGTACTATTTAGTAGCAAGATGGATGCAGTTGGAGGATATTATCCTAAGTGAATTAACACAGAAATGGAAAATCAAATGCCATATGTTCTCACCTATAAGTGGGAGCTAAGCACTGGCTGCACACGGACATAAAAAATGGAAACAATAGACACTGAACACTCCAAAAGAGGGGAGGCAGAGAAGGGGGATATTAATTGGGCCAAGGTTCTTAGGGTGGCATTTTTCTAAGTCATCCTAAATGTTGCTGAGGTCCATAACACATTTTTATTATCCTAACATGTTCTCAAGCATAGTACACATGGACATGGCTGTTCATTCATTCATCCTTCCATTCCACAAATATTTACTGAACTTGGGCACTGCAAGAAATACTAGAGATACAGCAGAAAGCAAGACTGATTTGCTCATGGAAGCTCAAATCTAATATTGGAGTCAGACATTAAACAATAAGAGAGCCCCTCAAAAAGAAAGTTAGGTCCTATGAAAATGTATAAACTAGCCCAAGAGTCATAAAAGGGGTCCCTGTGGAAGAGGCATTTGATCTCAGACATAAAAAAAGAAGTAAAAATAAACAAAATAAATAAATAAAAACTGGCAGGAAAAATTTACACATTCCAGGAAAAGAGGAGAACATTTGCACACGGAAAAAAATTACAATCGGCATTTGACAGAGTTGATCACTGTTTCTTCCTTTACTGGCTGCTACTTCTCATATTCATTTACCATTCTTTCTTATCTCCCCAACCCCAGATACTAGGATTGTTCCTGTGCTCAGTGCTTACACTTATTTCTAACTCTCTCTCTACTCATTCTGTTGATGATCTCATCAGTCTCATGGTATCAAAAACCATATATGTTGTGATGGTACCAAAATGTCTAGCTTCAGTCTGGACTTCTTTAAAATCCAAATTCATGCTTCCAGCTGCCTACACGGCATCATCATTTGAGTGTCTAAGTGACATTCAAAATAAATATGCCCCAAAATGTTATTAGTATATTGTGCTGTCCATTGACCTAACTCACTACATTGAGAATAATGGGAGGAAAGCAGAAAAATCTAAAATGCTCTCCAAATATGTTTTGATACAACTCAGAACTCATCCAATATAAAATTTCCTGGCAAGCTGTGAATTTTAAAAATTGTCATAGAAAATCACTTGAAGCATTGAAAAACATTCATAAATAAGGCAAACATGTTGACAGTGATCATTATGTGTCAATATTTAAATGGCAATATTAATAATGTATTAGTACAAGAAAAAGGAAGGAGATATAACTAGAAATAAAAATACAAAACTATTACTACTTATGAAATTTCTGCCTAGAATATATAAAAGACTCAATCAAAAGAGATATTATAATTGTCCAGATACATGGCCAATAAAGATTCTAATAAACATTCCCAAACCAGTAGTTTCTCTGTATAAACATACACACACACACACACACACACACACACACACACACACAATTAGAAAATGTAATGAAAAAGGGAAAAATCCTATTGAAAATATCAACTAAAATTATTAAATACTTAGGAATAAACCTGACAAGAAATGTTCCAGGTCCATAGAAAAAAACTAAACTTTTCTGTAGTTCATATACATGATGGAATATTACACAGTCATAAAGAAGGACATATGGACTTTACAGCAACTTCTATGGATTTAGAGTCTATAATACTCAGTGATGTACCACAGAAACAAGGAACTGAGTACCACATGTTCTCACTTATAAGTGGACCCTGAACATTTACCATAATACTATAAGAAAGGGATTGGAAGTAGAGGTATATTGCTGGCACAGGGATGGGGGGGTGGGGGGATGGAGCACATAACATCAACAAGGGTACCTGATCTCAAATCAAGCAAGGTGGGGACTAAAGGTAGGCCCAAACTTTACCTGTATGATATCCACATGTATACATAATCCTGAATTATACCCCATATCTTTGAAAATAAAATATATTTTAAAAACAACTTTTCCCCAAAATCAGAAAACCTTAGAATAAATGGTGAAATATACATTTCTGAGTAAGAATTCTCAATATTGGTAGCATGTTATTTCTCAGAAATGCCATTTGTATTTTCAATGTAAGTCCAACCATAATCACTACAGAACATTCTTTGTGTGTGAGAGAAAGAGAGAAAGTAGGATTTATTAAGAAGTGGGAGGGGACCTGAAAGGAGGCTGCCCCAGAACATTCTTTAATGAAACTTGACAACTTTCTGTCAGCTTTGGATTCATATTCCTTAGCAACCTGAGAAGAAAAGAATTAACATGATCACCATTTGGAAACCCAATCACCATTTAGAAATACAGAAATAACCACATTGTCACTGCCTGAATCACATGACCATCACTGGACCAAATGAGGGGGGCTGTTGGCCCAGGTCTACACCACATGCTTTCCCCTGAATCCAGAAAGGGAGTGACACTTAACTAACAGTCCCCATCACAACCACCTGGTTGGAGCATAGAGGAAGAAACGATGCCTTAAAAGAAGTTTGCTGTTGCAGGCAGGGGAAAGAGATATTCTGGGGGGGGAAAGTAGATGTGTAGGCATGACATTAGCAAGATGATGGAGCAGGATGTCCTACTACTGGTTCATCATCAGAAACAAAAATAATAATATTTGAACCAAATGTGAGAAATGTGAAATCCAGTTTTCTCATAAAGAAATTTGTCTTTATGAGAAATTTGCAAATCAGTTTAAAGAGTGGCATTCCACATGAGAACAAAGCTGAGAAAATTTGCTACCAGGCCAAGTGCAGTGGCCTATGCCTGTAAACCCAGCACATTAGAGGCCAAGACAGGAGGACTGCTGGAGCCCAAGAGTTCAAGACCAGCCTGGACAATATAGCGAGACCTTGTCTCTATAAAACCATCAAAAATTAGCCAGTCATGGTGGTGTACACCTGTAGTCCCAGTTACTCAAGAATCAGAGGCAGAAGGATCACCTGCGCCAAAGAGGTCAATACTGTGGAGAGCCATGATCATGCTACTGCACTCCAGTCTGGGCCACAGAGTGAGACTGTGACTCAAAAAAAAGAAAATGTACTACACCAATACAGGTAGGAAGAGCAAATTCAATTTTCCCACATCAGTCCTTTCCCTAAGCTGGCTTAGCTCAGAGCAAAGAGGATCACTTCAGCCCATGATTTCTCCTATGAAGGAGAAGCGAACAATGAAGAGTTTGCCAGACGTCTGGCCTCCGATCCTTTCAGTGTACTCCCCAGAGGCTATTTTGTCTCATAGCAAGCACCGAAAGTCTGGTAGAGCCCGTGAGCCTAGTATAACTAGGAACAAAAGAGAAGGGGCAGGCATCCTCTTACACTAGCACTGCTCAGCAAGATTGGGAAAAGGCAGAGAACCAAGGCCTTTTCTCCAGGAGGGAGTGACAGAAGCAAATAACCTTGTCCCCAGCCTTTCAATGCACTCCCAAGGGTCTGATTTCTATTTTGTTTCACAATGTTAAAAACAAACCAAAAAAAAGTAGTCTGGACACCTGCGACAGCAAGAAGCAACGGTAAAGGGGAGGATGCCTGTCTACAGCTGACACTGCTCCATAACACAGAGAAGGGTATTGTTTCATCCAGTCTGCAGGCACAAATGCAACCAAAACAAGCAGCATGAAGATTCAAGAAAACATGACACAAAGACAGAAAACAAATCTCTACTAACTGACCTGAAATAAATTAAGATTTAGGAATTACCTGAAGATAATTCAAACTAATCATCTTAAAGACGTTCAGTGAGTCAGTAAGTAACAAGAGAACACTGATAGACAACTGAACCAAAGTTGGGCACGGTAGCTCATGCTTGCAATCCCAGTATTTGGGGAGGCCAAGGCAGGAGGATTGCTTGAACCCAGGAGTTCCAATACCCCACTAAGCAACATAGCAAGACCTTGTCTCTACAAAAAAATTTTAAAATTAGCTAGGTTTGGTGGCATGTGCCTGTAGTCCCTACTACCCAGGAGACTGAAGTGGTAGGATCACCTGAGCCCAGGAGGTTGAGGCTGCAGTGAGCCATGATCATGCCATGGCACTCTAGCCTGGGTGGCTAATTCTTTTATTTCTGCTCTGATCTTTATTATTTCCTCCTTCTGCTAACTTTAGGCTGAGTTTTTTTCCCTGGTTCCTTGATGTGTAATTTAAAATGTTTATTTGAGATCTTTCTTCTTACTTAGCATAGCATTAATGGACATAAATTTCCCCTTTAGTATGACTTTTGCTACATTCCATAAGTTTTGGTATTGTTTTCATTTTCATTTGTCTTAAGATATTTTTTGGTTTCTTCTTTGACATATTGGTTGTTCAGGAGTGTGTTAATTTCCACATATTTGTGAATTTTCCTCTTGTTATTTTTAGTTTCAAGCCATTATTGTGGAAAAAATACATGATATGATTTCAATCTTCTTGAATTTGTTAAAACTTGTTTAACAAGAAAAAGAACTCAGCCCAAAGTTAGCAGGAGGAAATAATAAAGGACAGAGCAGAAATAAATGAATTAGAGACTAAAAAAATAACAGAATAAAAAACTAAATTGAATAAAAACAAAGAGGATGAATGGATAAAAAATGCAGCATATACATACAATGGAATACTATTCAACCTTAAAAAAGAAAATCCATCCTAGTACTTTGGGAGGTAGAGGCGAGAGGATTGCCTGAGTCCAGGGGGTCGAGACCAGCCTGGGCAACGTGGTGAGACTGCATCTTTACAACATTAAAAAAATATATTAGCCATGGTCAGGCACGGTGGCTCAAGCCTGTAATCCCAGCACTTTGTTAGGCCGAGGCGAAAGGACTGCCCGAGCTCAGGGATTGGAGACCAGCATGGGCAGCTTGGTGAGGTCTCATCTCTACAATTAAAAAAAAAAAAAGCCGGCCGCCGCCGCCGTCGCCGCCGCTGCGCCCGCCGCGGCCTCTGGCACGGGTAGCTCATCACAACCCGGCCGGAGGAGATCCACATCAAACCGCTTCAGGGAAGATCTGCTGGGATCGCTGCCACCGCTCCTGCGACGGAGACTGTCCTGCCCACCCGGCGCGGGGCTCCTGTTGCCTGCTCGGAGGCAGGCAGCCATCTTGTTCCTGTCCGGCCCCACCCCCTCTGGGGCGAGCAGATGAGATAGCACCACCTGCTGGCGATTCAAGGTAACAACACCGAAACGGGAGAGACAAGCTTCATAAAGACATAGACTAAACTTCTGAACCGAGGTTATTCTGAACTGTCCTTCACAGCAGATCAGGGGAACTGACCCTAACTGCAAACTAATTTACCAGCTTGGAAAACAAAAAAAAAAAAACGAGAAATCAGACCTGAAAGGACATTGGACTTAAACGAAATGTCTCAGAGTGTGCTTCATTGATTCTATTAGTTTAATGACTTAATTCTATTCCTACTGTATTGTTCCCTTTTTTCTCTTTTCCCTTTCCTTTTCTTCTCTTTTATTCTGTCTGTGAACCCAGTCTTTGTATAGAGGAACAGCACACTAATAAGATGGTTGGATAGCTGGTATGCTAGCATCACTATATGTTTTATTTTTGTTTGTATGAGAGTTGGTTCGACTGTAGCGGTGGTCTATTGTTTTTATCTGTTTCAGTATAGGCCTCTCTCTCTATTTGTTGGCACACTCGTTTGTTTCCCCCTTTACTCCTCTATCTCTCCACTCCCCTTTTCAACCCACTATCTGCTCCATTCTTTCCCCTCTGCTAACCACATTTTATTTCAGGGAGTAAACCTACAGCCCCACTGCCCTGGAAAGATTCCAGGGCAGTGGGAAGTGGGTTCCACATTATCCACACGCCTGTCAGCGAATACCAGGACCTGCAGACAGATTTTGAATCACAGCTCTCCCCTTAAGTACATCTCAAAACTGCAAAAAGGACCACCTCCAACCTACAGTGCAACTTCAGAATTGAACAAAGTAAGAGGACGTACATAAAGAATAGGAGATTGAACAAACAGAAGTAAAACCAATCCCTTTACCCCTGAATAACAGAATTAAAGAAGACGGTGACGTGGAGGGAAGGAAAAAGTAAGGAGGGGGGAAAAACCGCACAAATGAAGAAAAACCAAAAGAAGAATATAGGTCTTACACAGACCCCTGGGAGATCAGACAATGAGAAAACAGATTCTGGAACACAGACAATGAAGAGTCCCCAGAATGACTGGCTACATGCAACAAACCCAGACATCAAGACATTAATGGAGAGAATTAAAAAAATTGAGGAGAGACAAGAGGAAAATACTGTGATGGAGTTGTTGTCAGAAATGACAGCAGTAAAGAATACTGTGATGGAAATGAACAACAGACTAATAAGCATGGAAAGGAGAATCAGCCAAGCCGAAGAAAGAATCTCAGAGCTTGAAGACCAAAACACAGAACTAACCCAAACTGTCAAAAGCATAGAAAAGAAGCTCAAAAAGACAGAACAAAACCTGCAAGAGATGAATGATCACTTCAAGAGACCAAACCTAAGAATAATTGGGCTTCCTGAGGCAGAAAGAGAAACAGAAGCCACACTGGAACAAACATTTCATGAAATCATTCTAGAAAACTTCCCTCATCTCATTAAGGATGAACAAATACAAACACAAGAGATTCAGAGAACCCCTGCAAGACAACAAACGAGAAGACCAACTCCCAGACACATAATAATTCGCCTAAACAAAGTAACTATGAAAGGAAAAATCCTAAAGGCAGCAAGAGAAAAAGGCCAGACTACCTACCAGGGAAAACCAATTAGAATAGCAGCAGATTTATCCACAGAAACCCTTCAGGCCAGGAGAGCCTGGAGCCCTATCTTCAAAGTTCTAAAAGAGAGCAATTTCAACCAAGATACCTACCCAGCCAAACTAAGCTTCATTGATGAA
>NW_007250444.1:0-882 GCF_000164805.1 Carlito syrichta
GCTCAGCCTCATCATCCCAGCACTTTGGGAGACCAAGGCCAGCAGCCAGCCCAAGTTCGCAGGCCATGACCTGCCCGGGCACAGCAGCAAGACCTCGTCTCTACCCTACATCCCAATGGGGCCGGGCATGCTGGCACACACATGGCATTCCAGCTCCTCAAAAGGCTGGGGAAAGGCTTGCTAGAGCCCAGTGGGCCGAGGCTGTGGTGGCCAGGAGCGAACCACCACTATCCAGCCTAGGCGACAGAGTGAGAATCCGACTAAAAGAAAAAAATGGAAAAAGGAAAAAAAACAAAAGCATCCATTTGTGTATGGCATTGGGATCATCGTGAACAGACAGAGATCAATTGGGAAGGAGGCCCCAGCCTTGGGCCTACAGTTCCCATGAGATGGTGGATCGGCAGACAATCGGGCTGTGGGTTTGGGAGGCTGAGGTGGGTGAAAGCTGGAGCCTGGGAGTTCGAGACCAGCCTGGGCCATGTAGCGAGAACTCATCACTCCCCGGAACGCAAACAATGGAGTCATGCGTGGTGGCACCCATGGTCCCGGCTACATGGGATTGGTGGCTTTCCTTCTGGTGCATTCTTTTGTGTTGCCCCAGCCAACAGAATATGCAAGTCCAGCCTGGGCAATATGGCTCACAATCATCAGTCCCACTTCCTGGGTTGCTGAGGTGGGAGGCTGCCTGAGCACAGGGATCAAAGACCAGCCTGGACAATGTGGCCAGACCTCATCTCAGCGAGAAGTCCCAAAATTGAGACAGGCATGGTGGCACCCAGAAACCCAGCTGCTTGAGTGCCAAGGAGGGAGGAGCACCTGAGTCTTGCAGGTCAAAGCTCTGGGAGCCACACTAGTGCTTCCATGCCCCAGTCTGGCTGACAG
>NW_007250444.1:1509-3836 GCF_000164805.1 Carlito syrichta
CCCCATCTTGGTCTCATGAGTGGCTGGAGCCACAGGCCTGCACCACCATGCCCAGCTAATGTTTGCATTTATTTTTGTTGGCTGAGATAAGGTCTCGCCCAGTGTCCCAGGCTGGTCTTGAACCCATAGGCTCAAGTCATCGACTTGTGGAGTCCATGGTGGCAGTGAGCTTGCCCCTGCACTCAGGCCTGGGTGACAGAGTGGAATTCAGACTCCAAATAATAATAATCACCACCACTGCCACCACCACCACCACTGCTACCCACTGAGAGGAGTCACCCTCAGGTATGGGAGAGGAAATGTATTTCCCCCCTGTCGTTCATGTGAGGTTTCAAAGGTAGCCACCGGGTACATCCATCCTGCACCTTTGTCCATGCTTCCCAGAAGGCCTGTCTCCACCCTCCACACTTGTGTCCCATGGCAAAGCCACACGTGAGCTCAAGGAACAGGTGGCCTCAAGTTGGGGTGGCCTTTGGGCACAGAGCGATCAAAGCAGTCCAGCAACACAACGGCCAGCCCAGGTTCTGGTCACCTGGTCTGCCACCATTGCGAGGGGAGGGCCCCTTCCTGTCCTGATCACTCAATCGTCACCTGTTCATGTAAACATTTCGCATGGGAGCTGTGGACACCCATCTTGATGCACGTGGGAGTTGTCATTTTTGTCACTGGAGTCTCCGTCAGCCTGACTGGGACATGGCAGCATGATATTGGCTCTTGGTGTCTTGAACTGTGGGGCTGAAGAGTTCCTCTGGCTTAGAACCCGAGCAGCCAGGACTTCCAGGGCCACCACGACAGACATGATTCTGGGAACTTCTCACCAAAATGAGGTCTGTCAACAACACCTGGGCTGGTCTCCGACCCTAGGCTCAGGCAGCCCCCTGCCTCGGCCTCCCAGGGTGTGGGGTTGATGAAAGTGAGCTACAATGCCCGGCCAGGACTCGCACATTCTGTAGGTGGGGACAATGCAAAGGAATGCCCTGGGATGGAGCCCACCTCATCCCATGTAGTTGGGACCACGGATGCTACCACACGTGACTCCAGTGTTTGCGTTCTGGGGAGTGAGGAAGTCTTGTTACATGGCACAGGCTGGTCTTGAAATCCCGGGCTCCAGTGGTCCCCCACCTCAGCCTCCCAAAGTCTCAGTCCTATTATCTGTTGAGCCACCATCTTTCAGGAACTTTAGGCCCAAGGCTGGGATCTCCTTCCCAAATGATCTCTGTCTGTTCACGATGGTCATGACTTCCAAACACAAATGGATGCTCTTCTTTTTTTTCCTTTTTTCGTTTTGTCTTTGAGTTGGAGTCTCACTCCATCACCCAGGTAGGAGGGCAGTGGCTCACTTCTTGTCACTGCAGTCTTGGACTGCTGGGCTCTGGCGAGGCTTTCTCTGGCCTTCCGAGTAGCCGGAACAAAAGGTGCACACCACCACGCCTGGCTCATTTTGGATGGAGGGTAAAGACGAGTCTTGCCAAGGTGCCTGGGTGGGTCTCAACCCACAGGCTCGGGCCAGCAGCTGGTTGGCCTCCCAAAGCACTGGGATGATGAGGCTGAGCCCCAGAGACCGGCCTCTATCCTTCCTCAAAAATGAACCAGAAGGTCTGTTGTGGCAACCCATGTTTGGAATCCCAGTGCTCTAGGAGACCGAGACTGGAGGATGGCTGGAGTCCAGGAGCCCAAGGCCAGACTGGGACATGCAGGGAGACCCCATTTCCACTCCTGTCCAAACAGGGGGTGGGGGATTGAGGAGCCCATCTTCCTGGGCACTCTAGAGGCTGAGGCTGCAGAATTGATGGAGGCCACGATTTTGAGGCTGGCAGTGAACATTGATCATGTTCCTGGGCCCCAGTCTTGGTCACAGAGTCATATCCTGTCTCAAAAAACATCAGAATTCTACACAGATTGCCAACTGCATGTGGTGTGTTCACAGGGCAACTGTCTTTAGATCCAGGGAAAATGGGATTGGTGGGAAGAAATGCCCCTGGGTGAGGCATGTGTCCCTCGCCTATCCTGTTGGAAGATCCTTGTTGCCGAGTCAGAGGATCTCCCTGCCTGAGGCACAATTCACACCTCGGAGAGGAGAGCTGGCAGAAACGTGGCCAGGGAGCCTTGGGAACTCCCTCACCAAAGTGGGAGCAGCCTTGTGGGGGATTTGTGGGTGAAAGGTGCCGAGCTTGGGGGACCTTCACATGTGGGTGGGCTGGTGGGGAAGGACCGAGGGCAGACATTTTACAGAAGCAGCTTTCTTTCTTTCTTTCTTTCTTTCTTTCTTTCTTTCTTTCTTTCTTTCTTTCTCTTTCTTTCTTTCTTTCTTTCTTTCTTAATTTCTT
>NW_007250444.1:3856-6873 GCF_000164805.1 Carlito syrichta
TCCAGCGATCACAGGCTTTCCCTTTCATGGACATCCTGGGTCTCCTGCCTGGTCTTGAGCTTTGGGCCAGAGGCGATTCTTCAGCCAAGGCCTGTACTCACCCACGGTTTTATGGGTTTTTCTTGGAGGTCAAGGTGGGGGCTTGCTATGGTGTCTGGTCTTGTCTGTAGCTCCTGGGCTCTGGCCCTCTTCCTGTCTCGGCCTCCACGAATGCCGAAGAGACATGTGTGAGTCGCCCAACTGTTCCCACCCCACCTAAAATTTGAGTCATGCCCCTCCTTTCCCTGAGCCAACCCTGTGAGGAGTGAGTGGGTCCACCCTGAGGAACAAGGCGTGAGGAAGGGTAGGAGCCCCAGCGGAGACATGCCATGTGCCAAGCGCTCCCTCAGCAGAGGGCCCAGAGGGCTACACCAGTCGCCCTCTCTGGGGTCCCAGGTCTGAAAGGGATGTGGAGGCCACATGCAGGGGCTCACATCTGTCACCCCCATGCACTGGAGACTGAGGCAAGAGGATGGCCTGAGCTCCTAGGTTCAAGACCAGCCCAGGCACCTTGCCCAGACATCGTCTCTACAAGAAGCCAAAAAAATGATCTGAGCATGGTGGTGCAGGCCTTTCATTCTGGCCACTCAGGAGGCCGTTGCAGGAGGATAGCTGGAGCCCAGCTGGGGAAGGACATGGTGGCTGAGAGTGGGCCCCTGCACTCCTGCCTGGGTGACCGAGTCGGACTCCGACTCAGAATAATACCAACCACCACCACAACCACAGGCCTGGTTCAGGGGCTCAGCAAGGCATCCTGGTCCTTCAGAGGTGTAGGCGAGTGGATGACCTGAGCCTGCGCATTTGACACCAGCCAGGGACATGGGGTGAGACCTCATCTCGGCCATCAAAAATAAATCCAAAGATAAACCGGGCATGGTGGCGCAGGCCTGTGCTTCCAGCCACTCTTGTGCTGAGGCAGGAGGAACAACTGAGCCCAGCAGGTGGAGTCCGCAGTGTCCCTGAGAGTGCAGCTGTGCTAAGATCTGGGCAACAGAGAGGGATTTCAACTTCAAATAATAATAATCACCACCACCACCATCACCAATCCATGCCACCCAGCACAGGGAGTCACCCTCTGGGATGGGAGAGGAAAAGTCACTTTCCTGCCTGTCGTTCACCGGCTGTTTCAAAGTTGGTCACCGGGCACATCCATCCCTTGCCTTCAGCCACGCATCTCAGAAGGCCTGCCTCCACCCTCCACACTCATGCCCTATGGCAAAGACACGTGTGAGCTCACAGAACAGACTGGCCCAAGTTAGGGTGGCTGTCAGACATAAAGCGATCAAGGAGTTCTGGCAATTCTGTGGCCAGCCCAGGTTCTGGTCACCCAGTTTGCCTCCTTCGGTTGGGGGGAGGCCCCTTCTTCTCCCAATCACTCTATCATTCCACGACCACACTTACCTTTCCCTGGGGAGCCATAGGTGCCTATCATGACACACGTTGGAGGTGTCTTTTTTGTCGCTGAAGTCTCCATAGGCTGGACTGGGCTATGGCAGCACAATCATGGCTTCTGGGGCCTTGACCTGCAGGGCTGAGTTGGTGCTCCCACCTTGGACCCTGAGCAGCCTGGACTCCAGGGACCACCACACCTGACTCGATTTTGGGGTCTTCTCAATTACACAAGGTCTGGACAAACCTCCCTGGCTGGTCTCTGAACCTGAGGACTCAGGTAACCTCCCGCCTTGGCCTCCCAGGGCCTGGGACTCATGGCCATGAGCCATGGTGCCTGGCCTGTACTCACATGTACTGTCAGCACTGGTGACACAAAGGCACACACCGGGATGGAGGGTACCATATCCCATGTAACTGGGACCATATGTGCCACCACGTGTGACTCCAGTGCTTGCGTTCTGGGGAGTGATGAGGTCTTGCTACTTGGCCCAGGCTGGTCTCGAACTCCTGGGCTGCAGAAGTCCCCTGCCTCAGCTTCCCAAATCCAAAGACCGATTGTCTGCTGATCCACTGTCTTTTGGGAATTCTAGGCCAAAGTCTGGGGCCTCCTTCCCAAATGATCTCTGTCTGTTCACAATGATCCCAACTCCATACACAAATGTATGCTTTTATTTTGTTCCTTTTTTTCTTTGAGTTGGAGTCTCACTCCTTCACCCAAGATTTAGGGCAGAGGCTTTCTCCCAGCCACCACAGCCTTGGTCTGCCAGGCTCCGGTGAGCCTTTCACTGGCCTTCTGAAATGGAACGACAGGTGCATGCCACCACTTCAGGCTCATTTGGGATGGAGGATTGAAACGAGGTCTTGCCAAGTTGCCTGGGCAGTTCTCAGTTCGCGGGTTCAGGCCGGCCACTGGCCTGGACTCCCAAAGCACTGGAATGATGAGTCTGAGCCTCTGAGCCTGGCCTCTATCCTTCATCGAAAACAAACTAGAAGGCCTGGCAAGGCTGCTCACACCTGTAATCCCAGTGCTCTGGGAGGCCGAGGTGGGAGGATGGCTGGAGCCCAAGAGCCCAAGGCCAGCCCGGACAATACAGGAAGACTCTATCTCCTCACCCATCTAAACAGGGATCTGGGGTCGAGGTGCCCATTGTACTGGCCACTGTGGAGGCTGAGGTGGGAGGATCAATGGAGCCCTTGATTTTGAGCCTGGCAATGAATGCCAGTCATGACCATGGGCACCAGGCTGGGCCTTAGAGCCAGACTCTGTCTCCAAAGTCATCAGAAATGTACACAGATTCTAAACTGTATGTGGTGTGTTCACAGGGTGACTCACTTTAGATTAGGGAAAATGGGATTGTGGGAGAAAAAATTGTCCCCAGATAAGGAATTTGTCCCTGGCCATTCTTGGTGTAATGTCCTCATTCCTGAGTCATAGGGTTGGCCTGCCTGGGGCACATTTCTCACCTCAGAGAAGACAGGCAGCAGGAACCCGGCCAGGGAGCCTGGGAACTCCCAGACCAAAGTGGAGGGAGCCACTGGGGGGTGGGTTAGGGTTGGAAGATGCCTAGCTAGGGGACCCTCACATG
>NW_007250445.1:0-1383 GCF_000164805.1 Carlito syrichta
TCAGTCCATCCTCTCTACTGGCCTCCCAAAGCACCGTGTGACAAGCATGAGCCCCCATGCCCAGCCTTCATTCCCCTCTCATGGCCCCACCACAAGACTATATTCCTTCAGACAACCCGGGACCATGGAGAGGGCAGCTGAAGTCTCCTGCTGAGCAGGCCCCAGCTCATCAGCAGTCTCCACCTTGGCGCCCACCCCTCCACCTGATTCTTTCCATACAGTGGACCCGTATACTCCTCCCAGAGACTGCCTCAGGGAATCTGAGGATTTGAGTCTCAAAACTTTGGAGGGGCAGTGACAGCTGGGCGACTCATGCCTGTCTCCTTGGCACTCAGGGAGGCTGAGATGGGATGGCCAGGGCCAAGTAGCTCAAGACCAGGATGGACACTATAGCAAGCCCTCAACTCGACCCCAAGCAATAAACAGAAAACCTTGCATGAGGGCAGGCCTCGGCAGGAGGTTTGCCTCTGGCCCAGAGTTCAGGACCAGTCAGGATGACCAGGATGTCAACCAAATGGAAAGCCTGTGATAGCAGCAGTTTGGGATGCCCAGGCCGAAAGGCTGATCCAAGTTGGGGGTTTGACAGCAGCCTGGCAAACCTAGTGAGGAATGAAAATAAAGAAAGAAAAAAGAAAGAAAGAAAAAGAAAGAAATCCATTACCCTGAAAACCTTCTGCACCACGACCCCAGATCCCTTGCTTGGATGGGTGCGGAGATGGGTCTCTCTGCATGGCCTGGGCTGGCCTTGAGTTCCTGGTCTCCAGCCATCCTCCAGCCTCGGCCTCCCAGTGCACTGGGATTCCAGCTGTGGGCCATCATGCCTGAACTTCTCATTCGTTTTCAATGAGGGTTTGAGTCCAGGCTCTGGGGCTTAGCCTCATTATCCTAGCATATGAGGAGGCCGAGGAAAGCAGTCAGCTCAAGCCCATGGCTCCGAGACTTGCCTGGGTCACTTGCAAGACCTCATCTCTACACTCCATCCCAAATGAGCTGAGTGTGGTGGTGTGCACCTCTTGTTTCTATCTCCTTGGAAGGCCGGGGGTGATGGCTCACTGGAGTCCAGCGGGCCAAGGCTGCAGTGGGCGAAAGTGAGCCACTGCCCTCCAGTCCAGGTGACAGAGTGAGACTCCGACTCAAAAAAAGAAAGAAAAGAAGAACATCCATTTATATATGGTGTTGGAATCATCATGAACAAGACAGATCATTGGAGAAAGAGGCCACAGCCTTGGACTTAGAGTTCCTGAGAGTGGATCAGCAGACATTGGGCTATGGTGTTGGGAACCTAGGCAGGGGAATGTTGAAACCCGGGGATTTGAGACCAGCCTGGGACACATTGCAAAACCTCATTGCTCCCTTGAATGCAAATCCTTGAGTCACCCTTGG
>NW_007250445.1:2619-3381 GCF_000164805.1 Carlito syrichta
TCTCCGGGCCCCATGGTGAGACTTGCTCCATCCAAATGACCCAGGACTCTGGAGAGGTCGACCAGAATCACTTGCTGAGTCCTCCCTGGGGAGAGCTACTGGTGGAGGGGCATGTCTTCTGCAGGGCACCCAACCGTCTGCCTTCCTCGTTCCCTATGGTGGACCCGCTTGCTCCTCCCAGGGGATGCCTCTGGGAAAAGGAGGCGGTCACTCTCAAACCTTTGGGGGTGTGGGACAGCCAGTTAACTCATGCCTGTCTCCTCGGCACTCGGGGAGACCAAGACAGGAAGATGACCAGAACCCGGGAACTCGAGACTATAATGGACAACATAGCAAGCCCCCACCTCCAACCCAAGCAAAACCCAGAAAACCTTGGTCGAGGGCAGGCCTTGTTGGGAGGATCCCCTCTGGCCCAGATTCAAGACCAGGCTGGAAGACCAGGATGTTGACCAAATGACAAGTCTGTGATCCTGGCAGTTTGGGAGACCTGGGCCAAGAGGATGGTCCAAGTTGGGCTATTTGAGAGCAGCGTGGGAAACCTAGTGAGGAAAGAAAAGAAACAAAAAACGAAAGGAAGGATAAAAGGAAGAAAGAAAGAAATCCATTCTCCTGCAAACATTCTGCCCTCAGTTCTTCCCACCCACTCCCACATGTGAGGGTCCAACAAGCTCAGCACCTTCCAAGCCCAAACCCCCCCCAAGGGCTGCTGCCACTTTTAGTGTGCCTGTTCCCCAGGATCCCTGGCCTGGTTCCTGCCGCTTC
>NW_007250446.1:0-7554 GCF_000164805.1 Carlito syrichta
CACTTCATGGTGTCTTGCTAAGGGTTAAACACGAATTTGGGTTTTTGAAGCATAATCTAGGGAAATGAAATCCTCATATTCAGGCAACTGCACGGACTTTTCCTAAGAAAGAATCTTAGGAATCTGGCTTCTGGCAGGTAACACTGAAGGCTGGGCTTCTAATAAGGTTTGGGTATGCCTGCTGTAGACAGGAATAAGAAGGAGCCTCTTTAGCTGTCACTCCCGTTTGATGGGATACCTGTGGGCGGTAATAGTAGCCCAGCCTTCCTCGCTAGTGCTCCACCAGAGTAAAAGAACCCCAAAAATGCCGACTCCCCCTGCCTAGCTGCGGAGCCTGCACCAAGGAGGGAGGAGAAAAATGTCTTCCATGAATGCTCTCCCTGATGGCAAAACATTTGGGACCACTGATGTAGGTGATTTTTGATCCATTGCTTTCTTTGACAAATGGATGGGGACTGACTTGTGGCACTTGTTTAAGTGAAAGCAACAGTGTGAAGAATAAGATAAGATGCTGTGAGATTATGAAAATCAAAACAGAGAGAGAGGCAAGATGGCGACGGCATAGGTGAACTTCTGAGATTCTCTGAATGGAGCAAGACTGCATATTGCTGAATAGACAGATTGTAAAACAGAGGGGAAAGTGAACAAAGCCAGAAGACCCTCATAAGGAAGAACATATCATTGCAGAAGAGAAATAAAAGCAACCCAAACTTCCCTCAATAACAGAATCGAAGAGGGGGAGGGAAAGGGGGAGATGGAGAAAAATCTAAAGAAATGAAAAAAGCCAAAATAAGAGTATTGGTCTCTCCCATACGCCTGGGAGAGCAGAGACTGAGAAACCTGACTTTGGAATGCAAACAATGAAAAGCCCCCAGAATGAAAGGTCTCAAACTGCAAATGTAGATATCATAACAATAGTGGAGAGATTAAAAAGAATTGAGGAGACACAAGAAGAAACTAGGAAGGAGCTGATATCTGAGATAACAGTAATAAAGAATACTGTGTATGAAATACATAACAAATTGATAAGCATGGAAAGCAGAATTACCAAAGCAGAAGAAGGAATCTCAGAGCTTGAGGACCAAAATATAGAAATAACCCAAACTCTTAAAAACACAGAAAATAAACTCAAAAAGACAGAACTAAACCTTGAAGAGATGAGTGACTATCTCAAGAGGCCTAACCTAAGAATAATCGGACTCCCTGAGGCAGAAAGAAAAACAGAGAACACATTGGAACAAACTTTCCATGAGATCCTTCAAGAAAACTTCCCTTATCTAATCAGTGATGCAAAAATTCAAACACAAGAGATTCAGAGAACCCCTTCAAGGCAACAAATGAGAAGACCAACACCTAGACACATAATAATTCGCCTAAATAAAGTAGGCACAAAAGAAAAATCCTAAAGGCAGCAAGAGAAAAAGGCCAGGTCACCTACCATGGAAGACCAATCAGAATAGCAGCAGATTTATCTGCAGAAACCCTGCAGGCTAGGAGAGCTTGGAGCCCTATCTTCAAAGTCCTAAAAGATAAACAATTTCAACCAAGAATAACCTACCCGGCCAAGGTAAGCTTCATCAGTGAGGGAGAATTAACATCTTTCCCATATATCCAATCCCTAAGAACTTATGCGGCCACCAAACCATCTCTACATGAAACACTTAAGAAAGTACTAAACACAGAAGAAAAGGAAAAAAGAACAACGTTCTTCACAAGAGTACAGAAAAAAAATAAAATATACACGAACCAACTCCAAAACCAAAAGAAAGGAAAAAAAAAAAACCAAAACAAGTGGAAGAACAACAACATCATTAAGAACTCCATGATAGGGACGAACTCTCACATTTCAATAATTAGTCTGAATGTGAATGGACTAAACGCACCACTGAAGAGACATAGAATGATAAAATGGATATAATATCACCAGGCAACAATATACTACCTTCAAGAGATCCATCTCACTAGAAAGGACATACACAGATTCAAAGTAAGAGGATGGGAAACAAATTTTCAGGCAAGTGGAACACAAAAGAAAGGAGGCGTCGCAGTCCTAATTTCAGACAAAATACCATTTAAGCTATCAAAAATTAAAAAAGATACAGAGGGCCACTACATAATGATAAAATGTTCACTCCATCAACAAGAAATATCTATCCTACACATATATGCACTCAACATAGCAGCGACACATTCATAAAGCAACTTCTAGGAAAACTAAAGAAAGACGTTGACTCTAACACCATAATAACTGGAGACTTTAATACACCACTCACAACTCTAGACAGATCATCGGACAAAAATTCAGCAAGGAGATCCAGAACCTCAATAAGACTCTGGACCAAATGGAATTAATTGATACCTACAGAACACTCCATCCAAAGATCACAGAATACACATTCTACTCATCACCGCATGGAACATATTCTAAGATCGAACACATAATTGACACAAATCAAGCATAAGCAAATTTAAAAGGACGGAAATTCTACCATGCACCTTCTCGGACCACAGTGGAATAAAAATAAACATTGACACCAACAACGTTCCCCCAAAACCCAGAAAGACATGGACACTAAACAGCATGATGTTAAACAACTCCTGGGTCAAGGATGAAATCAAAACAGAGATCAAAAAATACCTGGAAACAAATGAAAATGAAGAAACATCTTACCAAAATCTCTGGGATGCCTTAAAAGCTGTAATAATTGGAGAATTTATATCCCTACAAACACACATGAGGAAAATGGAAGGAACAGAAATTAACAACCTTACAAGCCACCTAAAGAAGCTGGAAAAGCAAGACCACAAAAACCATAATTTCAGCAGAAGAATTCAGATCACCAAAATAAAAGCCAAAATCCAGGACATAGAAGACAAAAAGATAGTAGAAAAAATCAATGAAACAAAAAACTGGTTCTTCAAAAGAATAAACAAGATCGATGGTCCCCTAGCCAGACTGACCAAAAAAAAGAGAAAAAAACTAAATAAGCACAATGAGAAACACACAGGATGAAGTCACATCTGACCCTGAAGAAATACAAAAGATCATTAGAGACTACTACGTACACTTGTATGGAAACTAACTTGAAAACCTTAAGGAAATGGAGGACTTTCTGACATCACACAACCTACCTAAGTTGGAACAAGAAGAAATTGAGACCCTAAGTAAACCAATAACAATCAGGGAAATTGACTACATAATAAGAAAACTTTCTACAAAAAAAGCCCTGGACCAGATGGCTTTCCGGCAGAATTTTACAAGACATTTAGGAGGAGCTGATACCAATCCTACTGAAGGTATTCCAGGCGATTGAAAAATATGGTATGCTCCCCAAATCATTTTACGAAGCCAACAGCACATTGATACCCAATCCAGGTAAAGATCCAGCAAAGAAAGAGAACAAAAGGCCAATATCTTTGATGAACATAGATGCTAAAACTCTCGACAAGATTCTGGAAATCGGATTCAGCAATACATCTCAAAAATCATCCATCATGTCCAAGTAGGCATCATTCCTGGGATGCAAAGTTGCTTCAACACTCGTAAAGCCATAAATATTATTAAATACATCAACACATGTCAAACCAAAAACCACATGATGATATCATTAGATGGAGAAAAAGCTTTTGATAAAATCCAGCACCCCTTCTTGATAAAAACCCTTGAACATCTAGGCATACGGGGAACATACCTCAAAATAGTAAAAGCCATCTACGAGAAACCCACAGCGAGCATACTCCCAAATGGACAAAAATTAGAACCATTTCCCCTGTAAACTGGAACAAGACAAGAATGCCCACTCTCACCCCTACTGTTCAAGATAGTATTGGAAATCCTGGCTAGAGCAATCAGAGAAGAGAAGGCAATCAGGAGTATCCAAATAGGAAAAGAGGAAGTCAAGTTATCTCTCTTTGCAGATGATATGATTGTGTACCTTGAAAACCCAAGAGAATCTGTCAAAAACCTCATTACACTGATAAAGGCGTTTGGCAAAGTCTGAGGATACAAAATAAATGTACAAAAGACAATCGCATTTCTCTACAACAATAATAAACAAGCAGAAACCCAAATAAAAAACACAATTCCATTCACAATAGCCACCAAAAAAATGAAATGCCTTGGCATCTTCCTAACCAGAGACATGAAAGACCTTTACAAGGAAAACTACAAAACACTGCTCAAAGAAATCAAAGTTGATACAAACAAGTGGAAAAATATCCCATGCTCATGGATTGGAAGAATCAACATTGTGACGATGTCCATCTTACCTAGGGCAATCTACTAATTCAATGCAATACCCATCAAATTACCAGCAACATTCTTCTCAGACCTAGAAAAAAAATGCAGGAATTCATATGGAAACACAAATGTCCAAGAATAGCCAGAACAATCCTCAGCAAAGAAAAACAAAGCAGGTGGTATCACATTACCAGACTTCAAACTTTACTATAAAGCTACAATAATCAAAACAGTTTGTTATTGGTATACGAACAGGCATATAGATCAATGGAGTAGAATTGAGATTCCAGAAGCAAAACCTCCATTTCTCAACCAACTCATCTTTGACAAAGCCTCCACCACCTACCACTGGGGAGAGGAGAACCTATTCAGTAAATGGTGCTGGGAAAACTGACTGACCACCTGCAGAAGATTGAAACAAGACCCCTATCTACCCCCATGCACAAAGGTTAATTCCAAATGGATCAGAGATCTAAATGTAAAACCTCAAACCATAAGAACCTTAAAAAATGAAGGAAATACCCTCATGGAAATCGGAACTGGCATCCAATTCCTGAATAAAACCCAAAACCCACAGCTCATAAGACAGAAAATAGACAAGTGGGAACTTATTAAACTGCAAGCTTCTGCAAAGCCAAAGAAACCATCAAAAGAGCAGGGTGACAGCCTACAGACTGGGAAAAAGTATTTGCCAACTTCAGGTCTGACAATGGCTTAACACCCTAGATCTACAAGGACCTCAAACGTGCTGAAAAGAAAAAAAACAAACAACCCCATTATAAAATGGGCAAAAGATATGAACAGACACTTCACAAAGGAAGACATCTGAGCAGCCAACAAACACATGAAGAAATGTTCAACCTCACTAAACATCAGGGAGATTCAAATCAAAACCACACTGAGACACCACCTAACCCCAGTCAGAATGGCAATTATCAACAAGTCAAAAAATAACAGAAGCTGGAGAGGGTGTGGTGAAAAGGGAACAATTCTACACTGTTGGTGGGAGTGTAAACTAGTGCAACCTCTGTGGAAAGCAGTATGGCAATTCCTAAAAGCTCTAGATACCAACCTCCCATAAGATCCTGCAATCCCCCTACTGGGAATATATCCTGAAGAACACAAATCACTCCATAAAAAAGATACCTGCACACGCATGTTTATCGCAGCGTTGTTCAAAATAGCAAGAACCTGGAAACAGCCATGCTGCCCGTCAAAAGAGGACTGGATTTAAAAAATGTGGTACGTACACACAATGGAATACTATGCAGCCATAAAAAAGAACAAAATCATTAATTTCACAGCCACCTGGATGTAACTAGAATCTATAATACTGAGTGACCTCTCACAGAAACAAGGATCCGAATATCACATGTACTCACTCATATAATGGACCTTAAACATGCAATGCAATACTAACGAAAATGACTGACCGTACTAGGAAACTATGGTGGGGGGAGGGAGATGAGATTAACAGTATCAAATATATGTCTGGGAATGAGGAAACACTCCATATCAACAGGGTGCCAGAATGAAACGCAATTGTATACTTAATCCTTAACTGTACCCCACAACTTCCTATTAAAAAGAATTTAAAAAAAAAGAAAATCAAAGCAGAGATTAAAAAAAATCTACATGGCGTCTTACTAAGGGCTAAGAGACTCCTCACATACAATACACTACACAGCCTCCAACTAAGGACGAATAAAGAATCTCTGTTGTACAAGTCTTCAATCCAAAGAATTCCCACGGTGTCTGGTATGGGACAAACAAGAAACAGGGCTTCGAACTCTCCAAATGTTTCGGATCAATTTAGAATGCAGATATAACGATTTGGACATTTCAGGACTCCAGCAACATTCTGTTCTTCTTGAAAATTGTAAATGGGTATCGAGCACTCCAAGTCCGTTAGGATCCTTGGAACACTAAGGCCAGATTCCAGGACAAAAAGAATCTTCTTGCCATATTTGGATATAACTCTGGTCTTAAGGTGAACACTGTAATCCTTCCATTCCATGTCTCCTTTTATTTTGAGAGGGGACAAGCGTTTTGCAATTGCCAAATGTTTAGGTAACCAGGAATGATGGATTCCACGTCCCTAGGAAACTTCTGGGCATCTGTCTTTTCACATACAGACTTTGGATTCCACATCAAGAGGGAAAATCAGGGAATCTTGCTGAGAATGAAAAGGAAATCCGGTTCTAGGTGTACTCATTAACCAGAATCTCCAGGGCCTCTTGATAAGGTTTATTCAGCAATCTGGGCTTCTGGTCCTCTTGTTATTTTTAATCAAGGATCTGGCCCTACAAATGCTTTTGTGTCCTAGGAACATCTACGACCATAATCATGTTCCTCAGAATCATAAGGCATATTGGTACAAAATCCTTCGATTCAGGTGACCTCAAACTACAGAAAATTATTGTGGGCAGGCAGGTCGGAATTGGGATGTTGGGTTTTGAGGATTCCACATTTTGGGGAGGTCTTGTTAAGGGGAACCCTGAATCTTGGATTCCAGTTCACAAAGAACATTATGGGAGTCTTTCTTTTGATATTCCAAAAACTGGAATTCTCAGTCAACAGGAACTGTCTCGGCATCCTGCTGAGTGAAGAGGGAAGTTGTGTAATGGGAGTCGTCATATACAGGAAACTGCACGTCATATTGCTAAGGAAGTATAAGGAATCTGGGTTACATGAGTCCTCAATCCCAAAAACTACAGACCGTCTTCCTAAGAGGTAACCACGAATCAGGATTTGAAGTAGGAATCTGAGTAATGGGAGTCCTCACATACAGAAAACTTCACTGCCTATTGCTAAGTAAGAATAAGGAATCTGCGTTACTCATGTCCTCAATCCCAAAAAACCTTAGGTCGTCTCGCTATGTGCTAAACACTAATCAGGGTGTGTTTAGCATGAATCTGGGGAAATGGATGCCTTATATACGGGCAACTACATGACCTTGTCCTAAGAAAGAATTAGGAATCTTGGTTACACGTGTCTTCAATCCCAAAAATCTACAGGGCATCTTGAAAGGGCTAAAAAAGAATCAGAGTTTTGAAGCAGGATCTACATAATTAGAGTTCTAATATACAGGAAAATACACGGACCCTTGCCAAGGAAGAAAAAGAATTGGGGTTATAGCAGTCTTCAGTTCTAAATATCCACAGGCCATCTGTTGTGGGCTCAAAAAGAATCAGGGTTTAGAAGCTGCAACATAGGTAATGGCAGTCCTCATATACAGAATCTACACGATCACTTCCTAAGGAGAAATAAGAAACCTGTTTTACACGGTTCCTACGTCACAATATCTACATGAA
>NW_007250447.1:0-3384 GCF_000164805.1 Carlito syrichta
AGCTGACTTAACTAGTCGACTTAACTAAGTAGCTAGTTGTCTAGCCCACTGATGTAATTAGCCAACTACCAGCTAGCCTACTGGCTAGACAGCTGACTTAACTAGGTGACTTAACTATGTAGCCAGCGGGATAGACAGTTGACTTAATTATCTAGCTACCTAACAAGCCAGCTGTCTAGCCAGCTGACTTAACTAAGTGACTTAACTAGCTAGCCAGCTAGCTAGCTGGCTGGCCTAATTGCCTAGGTACCTGGCTATCCAGCTGGATAGCCATCTGACTTAACTAGCAAGCTACCTACATAGCCTGCTGGCTTGCCAGTTGACTTAACACTTAGCTACCTAGCTAACCAGTTGGCTATTGAGCTGATTTAACTAGGTTATTTAACTAACTAGTTAAATGGTTAGCCAGCTGACTTAACTAGCTAGTTACTGACAACTGGCTGGAGACTGACAACTCACTGAATTAACTAGCTATCAAACTGACTTAACTAGCTGATTTAACCTGCTAGCTACCAAGCTAGTCAGCTGGCTTAACTAGCTAGCTTAACTAACTAGCTGCCTAGCAAGCTATCTAGTTATCCACCTGATTTAACTAGCAGTCATAACTAGCTATCTAGCAGAAAGAATTATCTGTCTTATGTAGCTTGCTTCCTAGATATCCAGCTGAATTAACTAGCTGTAATAAGTAGCTAGCGAGATGGCTATCCACCTGACATAATTAGCTTTTTAACTAGCTAACCAGCTGGATAGCCAACCGACTTAATGAGTTGACTTAACTAGCTAGGCAGCTGGTTGCCAGCTGACTTATCCAACTGCCTCAACCAGGTAGTCAGCTGGCTAGCCAGCTGATTTAACTAGATGGCTATCTGTCTAGCCAGCTGTCTAGCCATCTGACTTACCTAGCATGCTGGCTAGCCAGCTGACTTAACTAGCTAGCTACCTACCTAGTCAGCAGGCTTGCAAGCTGACTTAACTAGTTGAATTGAACAGTTTGCCTACTTGCTAGCAAGCTGACTTATCTAGCTACCTACCTACCTTCTCAGCTGGCTAGACAGCTGAATAAACTGGCTGACTTAACCAGCTAGCCAGTTCCCTAGTCAGCTGATTTAACTCGCTGACATCACTAGCTAGCCAGGTAGCAATCTAGCTGATGTAATTAGCTAGGTACCTACCTTGCCAGTTGGCTAGCCAGTTCTCTTAACTAGCTGAATTAACCACTATCCAGCTGGCTAACCAACTGACTAAACTAGGTCACTAACTAGCAAGCCAGCAGCCTAGTCTGCTAACTTAACTAGCTGCCTTAGCCAGCTAGATACCTAGCTAGCTAGCTGACTTAAATAGTTAGCTAACTAGCTAGCTACGTAGCTTCCCAGCTGACTTAAATACTTAGCTAATGAGCTAGCTACCAGCTAGCAAGATGACTTAAATAGTTAGCTGCCTAGCTAGCTGACTTAACCCGTTAAATAACTATACTGCTTACTCATTATCTAATGTGTTAGCTAGGTGACTTAATTATTTGACTTAACTTGTTAGCTAATGAGCTACCTAGCTGACACAACCAGCTGACTTAACTCATTAGCTAACTAGGTAGCTAGCTGACTCATCCAGCTGACTTAACTCGTTATCTAACTAGCTAACTAGTTCACTCAACTAGCTGACTCAACCCATTTGCTAACTAGCTAGCTAGCTGAATCAACCAGCTGACTTAACCCGTTAGTTACCTAGATAACTACCTGACTCCACCTGCTGACTTAACCCATTAGCTCATTAGCTAGCTAGCTGTCTTAACCAGCTGACTAAATTAGAAAGCTGACTTAACTAGCTGACTTAGCTAGCTGATTTTCCAATTAGCTAGCTGACTTATCTGGCTGACTTAATTATTTAGCTAGCTCAATTAACTACCTGAATTAAATAGCTCACTCTTTAACAAGCTGAATTACTAGCTGAATTATCTAATTAACTAAGTAGTTAGGTAGCAGACTTAAGTAGGTGACTTAAAATAGTTAACTAACTTGTGAGCTAGTTGACTGAGTTAGCTGACTTAGCTAGCTAGCTGTCTACCTAGCTTACTTAGATAGCTGACTTAACTAGTTGGCTAAGAAGATAGATAGTAGATTTAATGAGTTGGTTAACCAGTTAGCTAATTGTTTTAGCGAGTTTGTAAAAGAGTTAAGTAGCTGAATTAACTAGTTGAATAAGGAGTCACCTAGGTTAGTTAACTTGTTGACTGATGAGTCGCCTGACTAGTTAGCTGGTTTAACACATTGGCTGACTACTTGTCCAACTTATTACCTGGCTTAAGAAGGTGGCCCATTAGTCGGCCTACCAGTTACCTGGGTAAACCAGTTGACTGAGGAGTTGACCCACAAGTTGGCACAATTAACTAGTTGGCTTGCTGGTTTCCTGACCTAAGCAGTCAGCCAACAATTTGGCTGACTATTTGGCTGGCCTAACTATTTGGCCGCCTAGTTAGCAGAGCAAACTTCTCAGCTCCCAAGTTGGCCAACTATTCGGCCGATTGGTTAGGTGAAATAACTAGTTGGCCATCAACTCGTCCGACAGCTTAGCTGACTGAACTAGTCGGCTGGTGAGTTAGCCGGCTGGTCAGCTGAATTAACTAGTTGGCAAGCGAGTGAGCCGACTGGACAGCTGACTTAACTAGTCGGCCAGTGAGTGAGCCGACTGTTCAGGTGATTTAACTAGTCAGCCAGCGAGTGAGTCGACCTGTCAGCTGACTTAACTATTCAGCTGGCAAGTGAGCCGACTGGTCAGCTGACTTTAGTCGACTGACTAGTGAGCTGACTGGTCAGAAGACTTAACTAGTCGACCAGCGATTGAGCTGACTGGTGAGCCAACTTAACTAGTCAGCAGTCAAGTGGGCCGATGTGTGAGACTCCTTAACTAGTCAGCCAGAGAGCTAGCTGACCAGTGAGCTGACTTAACAAGTCGGCTGGTGAGCAAGCCGACTAGCTAGCTGATATGTTGGCCTGCAAGTGAACCGACAAGTAATTGACATGTTGGCAGGCAAGTGAGTCGACTAATTGGCTGACTGATTAGCAGGTGAGCAAGCCGACTAGTTAGGTGATCTGATGGAAAGAGAGGAAGCCCAATAGTTATCTGATCAGCTGGTTGAGTGGCTAGCCGATTAGTTAGCTAAGTAATTAGCTGATTCACTTGCTGACATAACTAGCTAGCTGACTAGCTAGCTGGTTATCTAGCTGACATAACTAGCTAGCAAACATGCTATCTAACTGTCTAGCTAGCTGACTTAACTAGCTAGCTAACTGGCTAGTTAGCTGGCTTGCTGACTTAGCTATCTAGCTGACAATCTAGCTGACTAGCTAGCTGACTGAACTGGCTAGTTGAATAGCAACCTGACTAGCT
>NW_007250448.1:0-831 GCF_000164805.1 Carlito syrichta
GGGCAGTAACTACCATCCTGTTAAATGTACATTTATTAACCGTGTTCTGCATGGAGCTGATGGAGCATCTAGACAGAACTTAACAGTACATGTCTGGGTAGGAGCAGAGGCTCATGCCTATAAACCCAGCATGTTGGGAGGCCATGGCAAAAGAATTTCCTGAACCCTTGAGTGTGAGACCAGCCTTGGCAACTTGTCTAGACCTCGTCTATACAATAAACTTAAAAATTAACTGGGTTCTGGTGGCCATGAGTGTGCCAGTGTATTTCATTCTGGACAACAGAGGAAGACTACATACACATGTTTCTTTTTTTAAATTTTTTTTGAGTGGGAGTCTCACTCGGTCGCCCAGACTGGAGTGCAGTGGCCGCTCCCGGCCACCGCAGCCTCGACCTGCTGGGCTCCGGCGATCCTTCCAAGTAGCTGGAAATACAGCCTTCCAAGTAGCTGGAAATACAGATGTGCACAACCACACCTGGCTAATTTTTGATTTATTGTAGAGATGAGGTCTCGCCAAGTTGCCCAGGTGGGTCTCAACATACACATGTCTCTATCCTTCATTAGGATCTGAGGATGTATCCAATCTCCAATGAGATTCTTGGTTACCATGCCTTCCTATGACCCCCAGTAACAAGGGAACATTTTTAATAATACAGGTCATACATTCGTGGTGAGAAGAGTTTATGGTAACTAACCAGTATGGTTGAAGAGAACAGAAGAGGCTTTGTAGGGAGCAGTGTCTGACAGATCCATTGAATATCACAGGAAGAACAAAAATAGTTGAAACAAGATCATCAGGCGGGACCACCACAAGGACAGGAGGATGGTTTG
>NW_007250448.1:1269-7250 GCF_000164805.1 Carlito syrichta
TTGATTTGTTGGTTCTTCCACCATCTCCATGAGGTGGGTCTACTTTGTCCCTTGGGATAGTTTTCCTTCTTTACAAATGCAAGATAATCCAGAGGACAGACATCAATTCTACTTTTGCCCCTCAAGAACAGTGATGTGTCTAAAAGTGCACAGAAACCACTCACTGAACTGAAATAAATTTTTTGAGCGTTACTAATTTAATAATATAAAACTTAGACCTAATCAATCCAAAATACAACAATCTACGTTCAAAATTCAACATAACTCCATTTTAGACCGGTGGGGTGGGAGGGGATCTCTGGCCTCTTAGTGTGTTTGCATGCAGCTAAAATAATTGTGAAATGCTAACAAGATAAGATTGGCACCAGTATGCAGCTTTCTAGACTAACTCTGGGAAAATGTATGTGCAATAACTCTGTTTTGTTTACTAAAGGAACAAGGAGACTGTGAACCAAGGACAAGAGAATTCACCACTTTCCAAGACTCCTCTCATCGCCCAGATGTCTGCAAGTCTAAGGAACCTCTTGATCTTAGCCCCTCTCTGTCCCAAAGCTTGGATAAAATTTTTTTAAAAGCACACATGGCCCGTAATTTGACAAGCTCTCGTGAGGCTTTGATATTTTCCTAAACCGGTGCTCAGCAAGGAAAAAGTCATGTTCAGCTTGAGTGCCAAGATCATGAAGCCCAACGGCGAGAAGCCAGATGAGTTCAAGTGTGGCATCTCCCAGGCTGTCCTGGAGCTGGAGATGAATTTGGACCTCACGGCTCAGCCCAGGGAGCTCAACATAACAGCGGCCAAGGAAATTGAAGTTGGTGGTGGTCAGAAGCCTATCATAATCTTTGTTCCCATTCCTCACTGAAGTCTTTCCAAAAAATCTAAGTGCAGCTAGTATGTCAATTGGAGAAAAAGTTCAGCGGGAATCATGTTGTCTTTATTGCTTAAGGAGAATCCTGCCTAAGCCAACTGGAAAAAGCCGCACAAAATATAAGCAAAAGCATCCCAGGAGCTGTAGTGTGACAGCTGTGCACGATGCCATCCTTGAGGACTTGGTCTTCCCAAGTGAAATTGTGGGCAAGAGAATCCACGTGAAGCTGGACGGCAGACAGCTCATCAAGGTGGACTTGGACAAAGCACAGCAGAACAACATGGAGCAGAAGGCGGAAACTTTTTCCGGTGTCTACAGGATGCTCCTGGGCAAGGATGTTAATTTTGAATTCCCAGAATTTCAGTTGTAAACAAATATAACTAAATCAAGTATATTTACAGTTAAAAAAAACAAACACACACATGACGCAGGAGTGGTCTTTACAAGGCCATCCCCCTCATTTACTTGGTTTTAATGGCCCTATCAAATAAAGTCAACAATCCCTGCTCCAACCCTTTATGTTGTCAAAACCGGATTTGGACAATGTGATACAAATGGCCAATGACACTAATGACTGACACTGGAGAGTTCCACCTAGATGATTCAGGTAAGGCCACTGCAGGACTGTCACTCAACAGCACTTGCCCATCCCAGCTTCCCCTTGCCCCTTCTCAAAGCCTTTCCTCCCAGGCCCTCCAGGATCCCCACACCACATATCCTGGCTGGGGTTTTTGGACTGAAGAACTTCTATTGGCCAAGAGGCCTCCTTAACGTTGTGACGGAGCCACTGTTTAACTCTAGGGAGGAGAGAGGGAGTTGGCCAGGATCATAGCCTCCCCTTTCCCCCACCAGCCCCCATGCAGGTCAGATCCTCTTCATGACCTTCGTGGGTTCCGCACACTCGGGTGTGGTGAGCTGCACGGAGAGTGCTCAGCAGGCAATATCGCTGCAGGGTCAAGACCACAGGGTCCTGGCCCAGGACCACCTACACCGAGGGGACCGGACCGAGTCACAGGCGAGGACGGGTCCAGGCTCAGAGCTGATGGAGAGGCCACTCCCTAAAGAGCTAGGTCTTCAGGTCCATCCCCACGCCCCTTCTCAGGAAGATCCCAGCACACTCACCACCTCTGACCTTCCAAGTGTCTCAGTATCCACCCTACGAAGCTTCCAGGACCTGCACGTCACAGGGCAACACAGGTTAAAAGGAAGAAAGCGAGGCGGATGGAGGACACTAAGGCCCGGTAAGAGCCCGGAAGCTGCCCCTCACTTCCGGCTCTTGTCTGATTGGCCATTTCAAACCCCAGCATCAGTTGATTGGACAAAACTCCAGACTATCTGGTGTTGAGTGACAGGACATGCAATCAGACGTGGGCTGCAGGAGGCAAGAAAATGTTGAGATTACTCCCAGCTCTGGAATGTGGTAAGGACGTGTGAAGGGGCCCCGTACAGGACTTGCTGGGGACAATGGTGTCTGCTTGGTTCCCAGTTGGTGGGTTGCGGAGCTGCAGGACTACAATCCCAGCATGTCCCGGGAGAGGCGGTGTAAACCTACAGTCTAGAGATCCACCAACAAGGAGCGGAAGAAAACGCCCATCATGACCTGAAGGGGCCCACAAGCCTCCTGCCCTCACCCTTCTGCCCAGACTCCAGGGCAAGGAGAAATCTAAAGGCATTTTTGCCTATGGAGTCCTCGTTTTGCACCCCTGTCAGTCAAGACCAGAAGGGAGGGGCCTGAACGTTTTTCCAATCAATGGATGCTGAGGTCTGAACTGGTCAATCAGATGGGAGCTGGAAGAGACAGGGCGGATTTTGGACTCTGGTCAGCCTTTTGTCTCCTGCGCCTGCGCACAGTTGGGTCGTCCTCTCTGCAGTTTTCTGCATTTTGGTACCTGTGTGTCGTCGCTTCTACCACTATCACCCTGTGATCTGCCGGATGTGAAAGTCCTTGGTGAGGCTGCCGGGACAACAGTAAGCTGGGAAAAGGTGAGTATGCTGGGGGTGTCCTGAGAGGGGGAGATGATGGACTTGAATGACCCGGCTGTAGCGGGACCAACCTCCTCCTATGCTGACGGTGAACACATCCCCGCCGGCAGCTGGGCCTGGTGCCCTCGATGTAGGTCAGGCTAGGCCGGGACCCTGGGGACTTGTCGCATCCGAAACCTCAAGCTAAGCCTTCCGTGAACACCCGCTCTTTCCACGTGTTTGGGACCCAAAATAGTGAGGAAGATCCGACTGACTGGTGGGGCCAACCGTGGGAGGGTCTGAGGTACTCTTCCCTGCCCCTCCTTTCACCACCCCAAGGTTACATCACAACGTTGAGGAACAATTTCTCTCTTTATAGCTGTGGAAGTCAATACATTTCCACCAGAAAGTGTGATAGATTGTTGAGTTTCACAGGAGTATGAAAGCTTCCATTACATTTGTTGAGTCAATCTCACTCTGTCATCCAGGCAGGAGTGCAGTGACACAAACACGGCCCACCCAGAATCAACATTCTGGATTCCGGTGATCTTTCTGCCTCAGTCTTTCAAGTAGATAGAACTAAAGGCATGCGCTAGCACACCCAGATAATTTTTTTTTTTATTTATTGTAGAGAGGAGGTCTTCCAAGGTGCCTGGACTGGTCTTGAACATGAGGGCTCAGATGATCCACTTGCCACGGCCTCCCAAGCCTAACCGGTAATACTTTCAATAAATTATTTTTTAATGTTGAGTTTAGTAATAAGAAGATAACTCTTCATGGACTAAAGAATGAATTTAACCATGTGGATTGACTCCAATTTCCTGTTACTTGAGTAAATAATGAGGAGTAGTTCTGGAGAAACACACTGGTAGATGACAGGTTTACCACCATATTTCAAAGCCACTAGAAAAAACACATCAAGTAGTCAGTGCCCCTACACCCCAGAAACTTCCAACTGTTGTAAAAGGGTAAATGGTTGAATCAGCACCATGTGGTCAGTACAAAGAAGGGATGTGTCCATGGTACCTGCCTTTTTGTTGTGAGTTCTGATGTTACTGCTTAAGAGAGCATTCACAGACAGAATTTTTGCTGCTTCATTATTTCTGTTGGTTTGTCATTGTTAAAAATAACCATATAGGTTTTCTTTCTCTGTTTTTTCTGTTATGCCCAGAATGGAGTGCAGTGGAACACTCACGGCCACTGTAGCCTTGACCTGCTGGTCACAGGCAATACTTCCATGTCAAACTTCAGGCATGTGTCATTATGCCCAACTAATTGCTTGATTTATTGCTGAAATGGGGTCTTGCCAGGTTGTCCAGCCTGGTCTCGAATCCCTGGGTTCAGGCAATCCTCTCACCTCGTCCCCCAAACTACTGGAATTACAGGTGTGAGCCATGGCACCCAGCTATCCCCCATGTGATCCTAATATGGCAACATTGTCAAGCTGAGTTGCCAGATATGTTCATGAAAAGTTGAACTCAGAAGGGAGATCAGCTGTCCTGCTCTGATTGAGTTTGGTCAGGCAGGTAAGCCAGTGGTGCCACATATTCTTGCTGTAGAAGCAGTTGCCAGTTTTTCGGGCAAGGGAGGGCAATTCTGGGAAGGAAAGAATTAACTCACACTTTACACTCCTTTCAGGAGCTCACTATTTTAAAATCTGTCTCCTGTTACAAAAGACAGAGAAAGGTAGACTTCATCACCCTTTCTGGACCCTCCTGTCTATGGGTGTGGTGGTAGGAAGGAAAGGATTGTCCTTATGCAAAAGGCATATACTGGCTACACATCATAACTTATGCCAGGAATTCTATCACTTAGGGAGGATGAGGGGAGAGATTGTGTGAGGTCAAGAGTTTGAGACCAACCTCTACAGCATAGCATATTCATGTCACTATAAAAATAACTAAAGAGGCTGGGCTCGGTGGCTCCACCTCTAATCCCAGCACTTTGGGAGGTTGAGGTGAGTGGATTGCTTTTGCCCGCAGGTTCAAGAACTGCCCAGGCAACTTGGTGATACTTCATCTCTACAATAAATAAAAAATTAGCCGGGCATGGTGGCATGCACCTGCAGTTCCAGCTACTTGGAAGGCTGAGGTGGAAATATCGCCAGAGCCCAGCATGTCAAAGCTGCAGGGGCCAGGAGCATGCCACTCCACTCCAGTCTGGGCGATGGAGGAAGACTCCAACTCACAAAATAATAATAAAGAAAGAAAAATTAGCCAGGAGTATTAGCAAAGACCTGTAGTTCCAGCTACTTTGGAGGTTGAGATGGAAGGATTGCCTGAGCCCAGTTCAAGGCTGTGGTAAGTAATGATAGTGCCACTTCACTACTGCCTGGGTGACAGAGTGAGACTCTAACAAAAAATATTTTCAATTTAATTTTTTAATAAAGGCATATTTTCAACATGTAGATGTGATTTGTCCAGATCATCTCACCTGAAAAGAAATCCCAAAGGGCCATGCTGGGTGGCTCAGGCTGTAATCTGAGCATTTTGGGAGGCCAAGGAAAGAGGACTACCTGAGCCCATGGGTTCTAGACTAGCCAGGGCAACTTGGCAAGACCTGTTCTGTGCAATACACTAAAAATTGGCCAAGTGTAATTCAGCCTGTAGTTATGGCTACCTGGAAGACTGAGGCAGAAGGATTGCCTGAGCCTAGGTCATTGCCTGGGTGACTGTGAGCATGTCACTGCACTCCAACCTGAGTAAAGGAGTGAGACTATGACTCAAAAAAGAGACAAAAAATCCAAGTGAAGTTGGAGGAAAAAGAAAATAATGTAAATGTGTCCCAGGTCAGAGTCTTTTTCAACTACTTTTGTTCTTCCTGATATTCAAGGACTTTAAAGGATGTGTCTCCCTACATACCAGAGGGTCCACTGTTCTCAGCATCCATTTTGCCTAGTTGCCATGAACTTTTCTCTCTATGAATGTATGACCTGCAGTTCCCTTGTGGTCAGGGAACATGGGAGGGTTTGAATATCCAAGCTTCCCATGGAATGTTCCCTTGTGGTCAGTGAACACGGGAGGGTGTGGATATCCAAGTTTCCCATTGGAAATGGGGTAGATCCTCAGATACAAGCAAAGGATAGGAATGTGAACGATGAAGATTTCACATGATGCTCCATCAGCTCCATGGAGAGCATGGTTAATAGCATGC
>NW_007250448.1:7270-17079 GCF_000164805.1 Carlito syrichta
TGTAATTCAGCCTGTAGTTATGGCTACCTGGAAGACTGAGGCAGAAGGATTGCCTGAGCCTAGGTCATTGCCTGGGTGACTGTGAGCATGTCACTGCACTCCAACCTGAGTAAAGGAGTGAGACTATGACTCAAAAAAAGAGACAGAAAATCCAAGTGAAGTTGGAGGAAAAAGAAAATAATGTAAATGTGTCCCAGGTCAGAAGGTAAATGTGTCCCGGGTCAGAAGGAGTGTCATTTTTAAAACTTGTAAACCTCACTGTTACTTGTGATGGTCTTTCCTAATGAGTCTTTTTCAACTACTTTTGTTCTTTCTGATATTCAAGGACTTTAAAGGATGTGTCTCCCTACATACCAGAGGGTCCACTGTTCTCAGCATCCATTTTGCCTAGTTGCCATGAACTTTTCTCTCTATGAATGTATGACCTGCAGTTCCCTTGTGGTCAGGGAACATGGGAGGGTTTGAATATCCAAGCTTCCCATGGAATGTTCCCTTGTGGTCAGTGAACATGGGAGGGTGTGGATATCCAAGTTTCCCATTGGAAATGGGGTAGATCCTCAGATACAAGCAAAGGATAGGAATGTGAACGATGAAGATTTCACATGATGCTCCATCAGCTCCATGGAGAGCATGGTTAATAGCATGCACATTTACACAGGATGGCAGTTATTGCCCAGAACAAAACAAAAAACACTGAATAAAGAATTATTAGAAGAGAGTTGCTCTTTAGAATGCTAAAAACAATATAAATACATTTTTTTGAGATTACACACCATGGGGGATACCTATAGATGGATTTCAAGGCATACAGGGCAAAGAGGACTTTTTGGAACAAGGAAAACAATGACACCACTAAGTACTTTAATGCAGACACCCAGAATGCAATGTAAAAGATTTTTAAAATAATACTATCCCAATAAGAGAATGCTAATGAGAAAATATATGTAAAGGATTTAGGAGGTAATGGGCTCATGGAAAGTGCTGAAATAAATGCTGGCTACTATTAGGGTCCTTATGCAAAAAAAAAATTGTTTCTTTATTATTAGATTGATATTAAAATATACTAAAGTTGGGGCGTATAATATCTCAACATGGATATTGTGTTGCACCTGTGTGCAATGGCACCTGATACCAACTTGTCCCATCATCCTTCCCAGGAGATTGTGGCTGCCATGAGCTGTGAATTTGCCACTGCAACCCAGCATGGGAAGAGAATGAGCCCCCCCAACTGAAAAAAAAAGTGCTGATGCTCAGGCGAATTCCAAATCTCCTGATCAGATTCATTTTGTACACATTAAACTTTGATGAGGACCTTCTAACCTACTGTGAATTTTCTCTTGAACCAGTATATGCAACCTCTTCTGTGTGATGTAAATATAGTATTCGAAATAGTACATCCCTGTGTTGATGCTCAAATTTATGGTGTATCATTCACAAAAATAGTGTACACTGGCTAAGGATTTCATTTTATTCTTTTTTCTCAGACTTAATGTATTATAGAATATTTCTGTGTTACAAATTATCTTATTACATAATTCTAGTTGTCAGCTGGACCCTGGCTAATTTTTTTTGATTTATTGTAGAAATGAAGTCTTGCCAAGTTGCCCGGGCCAGTCTCGTACCCATGGGATCAATCCTCTCACCTCGGCCTTCCACAGTGCTGGAATTATAGGCATGGGCCACTACACCCAATCTAAGATATTTAATATTTTTCAGACATCTATCTATACCTTGCCTGAAATTTTAAAAAAAACTTTTAAACCTGTATTGATAAAATACATTTTATGGTGACTAATTGGAGCTAAAATAAGTGGATCCATTTGTTGTTAATGAGTATAAACCCAGGTAGGAGAGGCACTGACACATAGAAATGCCTGAATCAAGTGTCAAGACAGGGCATTCTATGACTTGGGATGTCCTCTTTCGCAGTCCTGCTAACTGGAGTGCCTGATGGCTTTATGTGGGTTCTTACACCTTCTTACTAGATGAGATATTTTATAATTTGGGATTTTTTCATTCCTTTCACAAGTGAAACTTAATCCAGAATGAAATTAGGGACTTCAAGAATCTTAGCCTAAACTTAGTTCAAATTTTGCCTCAGCATTGCATTTTTCCTTAGACTGACATGCTTTGAATCAAGCATAGGAGGTTAGACATAGTTAATTTCCAATAAGCAGGTTTTAGGAGGCATTAAGACTTTTTATTTTTTGATTTGGAGTTTCACTCTGTCGCCCAGACTAGAGTGCAGTGGACGCCCCCAGCCACTGCAGCCTTGACCCACTGGGATCCGGCGATCCTTCTGACTCAGCCTTCTAAGTAGCCAGAATTACAGGAACATGCTACCATGCCCGGCTGATTTTTTTTTTCTTTTATTGTAGAGATGAGGTGTCGTCAAGTTGCCCCGGCGGGTGTTGAACCCACGGGCTCAAGCAATCCACTTACCTCAGCCTCCCAAAGCGCGGGATTAAAGGCTGAGCCACCAAGCCCGGCTAAGACATTTTAAGATTACATTTTTCTGCAGGCCAAGAGGCAGTCTACCTCATTCCCCTCAATAAATATCCATCAGATGCAAAACCAGGGCAGCACAACAACCCAACATTTCAACTCAAGGTTTACATATTAATCTCCTTCAGATTTCTTGTCAAGGGGGAATCAAAGATCACCTCTTGGCTGGCCGAAGTCATAGAAATTATAATAAGACTACTTTTAGTCAAGAAGTTTGTGGATTGCAGACATCTCACAAGTCTCTTGTTGCAAAACCCCTTCCCCTTGACTCCTCCCATGTAGCTCATTACCTGAGGGCATGAGATGGTAATATCTGGCAACCAGCAAAATATAAAACTCATGTGGTTACAGTCTATATCAAAGACCCATGGTCCTGGACAGTCCTGTGGGTTTAAATTTCCCTTTCCCACTTACCTTTAAAAACCCAATTCTTGACTGGACTCAGTGGTTCAATCTGTAATTCCAGCACTTTGGGAGGCCGAGGGGAGTGAATTGCCTGAGGCCGCAGGTATAAGAGCCTCCTGGGAACTTGGTGAGACCTCATTTCTACAATAAATCAAAAATTAGCCAGGTGTGGTAGTGCATGCCTGTAGTCCCAGCTACTTGGAAGGCTGAGGCAGAAGGATCACTGCAGGCCAGCAGGTCAAAGCTCCTGAGGCTGGGAATGTGCCACTGCACTCCAGTCTGGGTGATGGAGTAAGACTCCAACTCAAAAAAAGAAAAAAACAGAAAACAATTCTTGGCCCTTCCACACCTCACTTGCCTCTGTCTGTCACCTTTCCAATCTGTGAAAGTTGGTTATTAAACTTTACTTCTACTTTCTCCTTTGTTGCAATCTTGCCTTATTCCCATAACAATGATCCACCTCACCACAGTTTTATGCTTTCACAGAGGACAGGGATTATTTCTGTCTTTTCCCCTCAACACCAGCAATGTGTGGAAAATGCTAAAAAACCACTCACCTAATCAACTGAAATGTATTTCCTCTAAATTTTTATGTTGGAAGAAGACAAATCTTAGACTGAAACAACAGTGAATGTAACCATGAAATGTCAAAATACGGCAGGGTAGCTAGCACAAGTAAGACATCGATAGATACATTTCCCATAGGCTGCTTTTAGGAAGCATTCAGACATTTTAAAATTACATTTTACTGTAGACCATTTTGGCAGTCTTTCCCACCTTTTGGCAAATCAAAAGAAAAACTCATAAGATGTAAGAATAGGACAACCCATAATAATAATCACTAAGAATCTTTCAGGACCAGTGCGGAGGCTCATTCCCATGATCCCAGGACTTTGGGAGGAGGAGATAACAGGATTTCCTAAGCATATAGTTTCCAAACCACCCACAGCAACTTGGTGAGCCCTCATCTCTCCAACAAATAAAGAAATTTTCCAGGCACGGTGGTGCACACTTGTGGTTCCAGCTACTTGGAAAGCTGAAGTGGAATGTTCACAAGTAGGTTGAGGTGACAGTGGTCATGAGTGTGCCATTGCTCTACAGCCAGGGGAAACAGTGAGACTCTTACTAAAAAAAAATAAAAGCTGGGCTTGGTAACTCAAGCTGTAATCCCAGCACTTTGGAAGGGCAAGGCAAGAGGATTGCGTGAACCTGTGGGGTTGAGGCAAGCCTGTGCAATTTGGCGAGACCTCATCTCTACAATAAATAAAAACTTAGCCAGGTGTGGTAGCACATGTCTATAGTTCACATAACCCAGGAGGTGGCCACAAAATTATTGGTTAATAACATTATGTGACAGAGTGGTATTTCAACTAAAAACATATATATATATATATATGCAAGTACTGTATCACATAAACAAAGATCTGAGTACTACATGTACTTACTCATAATTGGACCCAGAACAATTACCAGAATACTATAAGAAAGTGATTGGCACTAGTGGGACTCTGCCATGGTGGGCGATACAACATTAATAAGGGTAACCAAACTTTACATGTACAATGACAGCTTACGACCTAACACTGAATTGTACCCTACCTTTTATTTTATTTTATTTTATTTTATTTTTTTGAGTTGGAGTCTTTCTCTGTCATCCAGAGTGGGATGTAGAGGCACATATCTCTATAGCAGCCTTGCCGTATTTGGCTCCGGTGACCCTTCGGCCTAAGCCTTCCAAGTACCCGGAACTACAGGTGTGCACTACCACACCTTGCTAATGTTTGATTTATTGTAGAGATGAGGTCTTGCTAAGTTGCTCAGGCAGGTCTTAAGCTCTCGGTATCACTCAATTCACTCACCTTGGCCACCCAAAGTGCTGGGATTACAGGCTGAGCCACCAAGCCCAGCCATATGAATAAATAAATAAATAAGGAAAAAAAGAAATAAGCCCCCCAATGCTCCTGGATAAAAGGAGTGGGTTTGGCCGGGCTCGGTGGCTCAGCCTGTAATCCTGCGCTTTGGGAGGCCGAGGTGAGTGAATTTCCTGAGCTCTTGGGTTCAAGACCTGCTGGGGCAACTTGGCGAGACCTCATCTCTACAACAAATAAAAAAATTAGTCAGGCATGGTAGTGCGTGCCTGTAGTTCCAGCTACTTGGAAGGCTGAGGTGGAAGGATCGCCATAGCCCCACAGGTCAAGGCTGCGGTGGCCGAGAGCGGCCACTGCACTCCAGTCTGGGTGACTGAGTGAGACTCCAACTCAAATCAAGAAAAAAAAGAGAGAGAGAGAGAGAGTTTGTTAAATCCTTCGGGTCCTCTCCCACTATGGGAGCTTTTTTGTCCTTAATAAATCCTGCTTTTTTAAAACAGAGGGAGAGTGTAAGAGAAAAGAGATTACACAAATGCGAGAAGTCCATGAACTCAGATGATCTCCTTGCGTATGAAAATATTAAAGACTCTAGGCCAGGCTTGGTGTAGTCCTAGCACTTTTAGAGGCCGAGGCTAATGGATTGCCTGAGCTGAGGCCTCAAAACCAGCCAGGGCAACTTGGCAAGACCTCGTCTCTACAATAAATCAAATAAATTAACCAAGTGTGGCCATGTGCGAATATAGTTCCGGCTACTTGGAAGGCTGCGGCTAAAGGATTGCCTGAGACCAGGAGGATGAGGCTGCAGTGGCCAGGAGTGTGCCACTGTACTCCAGCCTGGGGGACAGAATGAGACTCCAACTCAAAAAAAAAAAAAATTAAAGACTCATGTTATGCACTCAATGTCTCTGGAGCAGATGAGTTTCTCAAACAGGCACCCAATGACATATTCTCTAGAACCCCCAAAGGACAATGTTTGTGATCTGGTGATGCCATTAATGAGCCAGATCTAACAAATCATCTCCATCCATAAGGAGAAATCTGGATGTCCACTATTGTAAGAGCTCATCTCTATGAGTTTGGAGAGAACTGGATACTCTCTGTTGTACAAAGACAGCACTGCACTTGTCCACAGAGCAGGCTGCTGAAGGGATTGCTGAGAATTCATTTGATAGAAGGACTTTTTTCTCCTGAAAGCAAAATGAGATAAGAAAAGGAACTGGGTGATTCTCAGTACCTGCAGATTCAACAAAAAATGGAGAATCCTGCCAATGCCCGTGGGTGCGAGACCAGTCCAGTCAACTTGGAGAGACATCATCTCTACAGGAAATATTTAAAACAGTAACCAGGCATAGTAGTGCTCATCTGTAGTTCTGGCTACTAGGAAGGCTGAAGCAGAAGGATCATCAGAGCCCAGCAGGTTGCAGCTGGGGTGGCCATGAGCTGTGCTCCAGCCATGGCAACTGAATGAGACTCCAATTAAAAAACAAACAAACAAAACATAAAAAGAGAATCCCAAGCAGTCAGATGAAAAAAAGGGGACAGACTACAGACTGTGGGATCCACCTAAGGCCTATTCCTGCATAGCCAGGAGCTCTTCTACCTTATGCAGCTCTGATCCCCACCTTGGAGCATCCTTGCACAAAATGAGGCCACATTTCTTATTTCTGCCTTGAAAGGAACCCACCAAGTATGGCAGACCTAGGGACGTAGTCTACTGGGACATCACATCATAATTTTTCATCATTCCTATAATCTAGAGCAAGTATTGTACCCTCAAAATATACCCCAGTGCCATCTGCTTGGCCTCTGACTTCTGCTTCACTTTTGGTCAAGTAATGGCCACTCAGGACATGGAAGTTCAGCCATAATTGCCTCCTTGAGTGGATAAGGTTGATGGTTGATATTTGGGTTTCTTCCTCTAGTCGAGGTGACAGGTTGCTTTTCAAGCCTGGTGACATTACTGGTTTGGACCTGTTGGACATGAGTGGGTCTCAGGAACCCACACACTATGCCTAGGGTTCTTACCTTGCCTTGGGCAAAATCCTAGTTTTGGTCAGGGCCACACGTTCACTGTATGATCATCCTAGATATGCCTAGTGCAAATGCTCTCCTAGAGGTCATGTGAGGCCAAGTTGGGCCCCTGGTGTAAGAGTTGTACCCTTTAAGGAAGGCACTGTCACATGGATTGGCCAGTATGAGGAACAAGACATGCTTCTGACTGGCTGAGGTTTGGTTTTTTTTTTTTTTTTTGAGTTGGAGTCTCACTCTGTCACCCAGACTGGAGTGCAGTGACCGTTCCCAGTCGCCGCAGCCTTGACCTGCTGGGCTCCGGCATTCCTTCTGTCTCAGCTTTCCAAGTAGCCGGAATTACAGGCACGTGCTACCACACCAGGCTAATTTTTTTATTTTATTGTAGAGATGAGATCTTGCCTGCCCTGGTGGGTCTTGAACCCTGGTGGGATCGGGCAATTCACTCACCTCAGCCTCCCAAAGGTGCAGGATTACAGGCTGAGCCACCGAGCCCGGTTGGCTAAGGTTTTGACAATGCCATACTCGCCCTCCCGTCCCAAGGCTTCCATTTTCCAGTTTTCTTGTTGACACTGATTTCATAGGACTGAGGAGTTATGTGGAGCTTTGGGGCACTTTGCTGGATGCTGCCCTGAATTTTTTGGGGCCATGTGGGTTATTTTCTCACAAGAAATTTAATATGTAGATGTCACCATAAGGGAGGAGGATATCTCAGCATTTACTGTGGACTGGGCAGGCCCTGGTGTTGGAGGCACAGTATGAGAGCAAGGCGAGGATGTCCTGTGTTCCTAATATCACAGGGAACCAAGGATAAGACAGGAGCCCAGCATCCTTGTTCAAAGCTGTGCAATGAAAACCATTGACTCCCGATCTCCAGATGCATGGGGAGCTTTAGGACCAAATTTCAAGCAAGAAATCATCCAACAACCATGATCTGTTCTGAGACAGGGGTATACTGGCCAAACCTCAGCCTCCATGTCCCTGGAAAGCAACCTGTTTCCCTGCAATCAATGGAAGCTCCTACCTGCAGGTGTGCCGCAGTTTGGGAATCAGTCAGATGACAACGGGCGAGGATGGCTACTAATTGAGGGGTGCTGCCACATTTTTTTTAGTTGGAATCTCACTCTGTCACCCAGGTTGAAGTGCAGTAGCATTCATGGCAACCACAACCTTAACCTGTTGGACTAGGTGATGCTTCTACCTCAGCCTTCCAGGTAACCGGCACAATGCCACCATGACAGTTCTTTCTTTCTTTCTTCTTTCTTTCTTTTTTCTTTCTTTCTTTCTTTCTTTCTTTCTTTCTTTCTTTCTTTCTTTCTTTCTTTCTTCCTTCCTTCCTTTCTCTTTGGTTCTTTCTTTCTCTTTTGTTATTTCTTTTTCTTTCTCTTTCTGTCTCTCTTTTTCCTTCTTTCTTTCTTTCCTTTTTCTTTCTTCCTTCCTTCCTTCCTTCCTTACTTCCTTTCTTTCTCTTTTGTTATTTCTTTTTCTTTTTTTCTTTCTTTTTCTTTTTCTCTGTCTCTCTCTCTTTCTCCTTCCTTCCTTCCTTCCTTCCTTCCTTTCTTTCTTTCTTTCTTTCTTTCTTTCTTTCTTTCTTTCTTTCTTTCTTTCTTGTCGGAGTCTACCTTGTCACCCAGGCTATAGGGCAGTGGCATGCTCCCAGCCACCACTGCCTCCAACTACTGGGCTTACGCAATCCTTCCACCTCAGCGTTCCTAGTAGCAGGAACTACAGGCACATGCAACTAAGCTCAGCTACTTTTTTTCTGGTTTTGTTTCTTTTTCTTTTTTTGAGTTGGAGTCTCACTCTGTCACCTAGACTGGAGTGCAGTGGCTGCTCTCAGCCATTGCAGCCTCCACCTGCTGGGCACCGGCGATCCTTCTGCCTCAACCTTCCAAGTAGCTGGAACTACAGGTGCGCACTACCACGCCTGACTAAGTTTTGATTCATTGTTGAGATGAGCTCTCACCAAGTTGCCCAGGCGGGTCTTGAACCCGCGGGCTCAGGCAATCCACTCACCTCTGCTTCCCAAAGTGTTGGGATTACATGCTGAGCCACCGAGCCTGGCCTAATTTTTTGATTTATTGTAAAGATGAGATCTTACCAAGTTGCCCAGCCTCATCTCAACCCTGTGTACTCAGGCAATCCTCTCACTTCCGGCTTCCCAAAGTGCTGGGATTATAGTTCTGAGCCACCGTACATGGCCTAATTTCTCATTTATTGTAGATATGAGGCCTTGCCAAATATCCGAGACTGGTCTTCAAAGCATGGGTTCAGGTAGTTCTCTCACCACAGTATTCCAAAATGCTGGGATTATAGGTGTGAACAACTATGCTCAGCCAGCTCCATGGTTGTCTAGAGCTGAGATGGTGGACTGGAGAGACCCAGGCTATCTATCTTGTAGAGAGTCTCCAGGTTGGTGGATGCCTAGAGACTAGATCAGTTTCTCCACTGAGCTTATCTGGCTCTTACTGGGTTGGATACCATGGACCCTGGTACCTGGGGTTCTCATGTTTTCTGTGTGGCACCCCTGTTCTAATATTAAAGACACCCATGCAGGAAACTGATCACAGAGATAAGGGTATGTGCAGCCTGGAACGTGGTTGCCATTAGGACACCTCAGGCTTCTCCTGTGATGTCTCCCTAGGATTTGGACTGGATTTGGGCTCCCTGCCTCATGCCCTCACCACAGGGCTACTCTACCTCACCTCACCTTCAGGCCTGGTCAAGAACTAAGGTGGGAGAGGCTTTCGCTATCACCCAAGTTCCTTTGCCACCCTAACATGAAACTTGTTTCCACTGCAGGGTACATGCTTCCAGGCACTGCGCCCCCTGCCCTCTGGGGCTGTCACTCCACAAAGTGGAAGGACTGAATATTGCCACACAACTGAACTCTGAGTTCTGGGTATGGGCTGTGGTTCCGACTGGCTCTCTCCCAAATTCTGCCTGGGTCTGAGACATTAATTTTCTCCACTCCCTTGTTCAGGTCATGTTGTCCTGCCACTG
>NW_007250449.1:0-1470 GCF_000164805.1 Carlito syrichta
TTCCATTCTTCCACATTCCATTCCATTCCATTCCATTCCTGTATTCCATTGCATTCTTTCCATTTCACTCCATTCTTTTCCTTTTCATTCCTCTACCTTCAATTTGATTTCATTACAATTTATTCCATTCCTCTACATTCCTTTACTCTCCATTTCGTTGCATTCCACTACACTACATTCCATTATATTCCTCAGCATTACATTCCATTTCTCTAGATACCATTCCATTCCAATAGATTCCATTCCTCTCCATTCCATCCCATTCCGATCCCCTCCAATCCTCTTCTGTCCACTGCACTCCATTCTATTCCATTCTTCTCCATTCCTCTCCCACCAATTCCATTGCATTCCATTTCTCCTTTCCATTTCTCTTATTTCCATTCCATTCCATTCAAATCCATTCCATTCCACTCCATTCCTTTCCTTTCCATTCCATTTCCTAGCATTCCATTCCTTTCCTAGGCATTCCATTCCATTCCTTTCCATTTCATTCCATTCCTTTCCATTTCTCTCGCTTCCATTCAATTTCTTTACACCTCAATTGCATTTCTTCCATTCCATTCTTCTCCATTCCATTGATTCCATTCCATTCCTCTTCACTTCCTTCCATTCCGTTTCTCTGCATTCCATTTCATTTCATTTCCTTCCATTCCATTCCTTTCCCTTTAATTCTTCTCCATTCCATTCCTCTCATTCTTTTACATTCCATTGGATTTCACTCCATTCCACTATTCCATTGCATTCCTCTTCATTATATTTCATTTCTTTCTATTCCATTCCACTATTATCCATTCCATTCTCTTCCTTTTCACTCCATTACATTCTTTTCCATTCCATTCCTCTATATTCCATTCTATCTTTTTTATATTCCTTTCCATTCCTTAACTTTGGATTCCTCTACATTCCATTCAATTCCCCTCCATTCCCTTCTTCTCCATTCCATTCCATTGTATTCCTTTCTACTCAAATCCTATCCATTCTATTCCTCTCCGGTCTATTCCTCTCCATTCCCTTATTCTGCATTCTATTCATCTCCATTCCATTCCATTCTCAGGCATTTCATTCTATGCTACTCCTCCCCATTCAATTCCAATCCATTCCTCTTCATTCCATTCTATTCCATTTCTTTCCATTCCATTCCACTCTCCTTCATTCCATTCCTCTTCATTATATTCCTTTCTTTTCATTTGCTTCCACTCTTCTACATTCCATTGCCTTACTTTTCTCTCTATTTCATTAGTTTCCATTCCATTTCTCTATATCCCATTACATCTTTTTAAATGTCTTTCCATTCCTTACCTTTGGATGCCTCTACATCCCATTCCATTCCACTCCATTCCATTCCTCTCCATTCCTCTCCTTTGCATTCCGTTCCATTCCACTCCACTCCATCCCATTCCATTTCATTTAATTCCTTTCCATCCCATTCCACTGTTTTCTTTTCCAATCCTTTCCTCTCCCTTCCATTGA
>NW_007250449.1:2449-3261 GCF_000164805.1 Carlito syrichta
CCATTGTCTTACTTTTGTCTCCATTTCATTTGTTTCCATTCCATTTCTTTATATTCCATTTCATCTTTTTAAATCTTTCCATTCCTTACCTATAGATGCCTCTACATTCCATTCCATTCAACTCCATTCCATTCCTCTCCATTCTACTCCTCTTCATTCCATTCCATTACACTCCATTCCATTCCATTCCTGTCCATCCCATTCCACTGTATTCCTTCCCACTCCATTCCCTTCCATTGAATTCCATTCCATTCGTATGCATTCAATTTCTGTATATTCCATTCCTCTCCATTTCTTCATCTCTATTCCATTGCTCTCCATTCCATTCCGTTCGTCTCCATGGTTCTCCAATCAATTCCTTTCCGTTTCATTCTTCAATATTCTATTTCACTCCTTTCCATTCCCCTCCATTCCATTAATCTTCATTCGAATGCATTCCATTCCATTCCTCTGCATTCCATCCCTTCTATTCTCTTCAACTCCTTTCTTTTTCATTCAATTTCATTCCTTTCCATTCCATTCCTCTCTATTCTATTCCTCTTCTTTCCATTCCTTTCGATTTCATTCCATTCCTCTCCATTCCTTTCCATTCCATTCAGTTTCATTCCATTCCTATCCATTCCATTCATCTCCATTTCAATGCATTCCACTCTATTCCTTTCCATTCCATTCCTTTCCAGTCATTCCACTGAATACCATTCCATTTGATTCCATATTTGTCAATTCCATTCCATTCCTCTCCTTTCCATTTCTCTCTTTTCCATTGCTCTGCATTCAATTTCTCTCCATTCTATTCCTCTCCAATCCATAAA
>NW_007250449.1:4837-5330 GCF_000164805.1 Carlito syrichta
CATTCCTTTCCATTCCTTTCTGTTCCATTCCATTCCTCTCCATTTCAATGCATTCAACTCTATTCCATTCCATGACTTTTCCTTCTTTCCTCTCAATACGATTGCACTCCATTCATTTCCATTCCAATCCTCTCCCTTCCATTTCTCTCTATTCCATTTCACTCCATTCCATTTCTTTCCATTCTATTCTTCTTTTATCCATTCCATGCCATTCCATCACTTTCCTTTCCATTCCTCTTCATTTAATTCCATTCCATTCCTCTCTATTCCATTTCACTATATTTATTCCATTCTATTCCACTTAATTCATCTTCAATTACTTCTTCTCCATTCCATTTTATTCCACACTATCCCAATCCGTTCCTCTCCATTCAATTTCATTGCTTTCCATTCAATTCTAATCCATTCCACTCTGCTCCATTCCTTTTCATTACATTCCTCAACATTCCATTCCATTCCTGTATTCCATTGTATTCTCTCCATTCCATCCAAT
>NW_007250450.1:0-630 GCF_000164805.1 Carlito syrichta
ACTTGTGTCATTTTCTCTGTTGGGTAACATAGCCAGATACTCTATTGATCCTTGATTCTCGAATTTCAAACCTTTTTGTCTTTCTATTTCCATGCTAACAGTCCATCTTTGCTTGTGTCTTTTATTAGTTTTACAATTTATAGTGTATCTAGTAAGGGATAGTAGAGAGAAACAAGCATATACCTCCTAATCTGAAACATTGATATGTAATCAAAATCAAATCAGATAAAAGTGGGTACTTATCTTGTTAAAAAATAGTGTGGTAACCCCAAAACAATTTTTGGCTTCTATGTGATTTATTTTCTTCAATAGTAACCTATTTCCTAAATCCCAAACTGTAAGTAACATAGTGAAAAGACACATTAATTTAGTAACATCTGGAGAAATGAAAGTACAGTATGGAAACTTACTGAAACACATGCTGTTACTTTTGGCAATTTGAATAACTATTAAATATGTGAATCACGATTTTCCATATTTACTTGAGAAACAGAATGAAATTATTAAATTCAATATTTGAGTTCCTTTTAATCAATATTTATCAAAAGAAGATATTAAAATGACCAAAATGTATATAAAAATATTCAACCTTGTTAGCCATCAGATAAATAAAAATTAACACCACAATGA
>NW_007250450.1:1745-2635 GCF_000164805.1 Carlito syrichta
ACAGGGAACCCTACTCTTTGTCTGGAGTCAGATAGAAGACCAAGGAGCCAGGAATTTTGTAGTTACAAAAGTTAATCTTCCAAGCAGATCAGCTATCCTTTTCATCTTGTTTAGCAAAGCACAACTGTTTTTTAGTCATTTTAGCTCTCAGTAATTTTGTATTTGAGAATAGACCATATTATTTCTTACGTCATCAAATGTCTTCCCTTTAATATTTCCTTTAACTTTGGATAAATAAAAAGAATCATTGAGGGCCAGTCAGATGAGTAAGGAGGGTATTCCAATACAGTTATCTATGCAGTGCTGCCAAAGGAAGTGCACGTAGCAAGTTCGCAAACTTCCTTGACAGACCTTAACAAATAATGATAACAACTCTAATGGCCATTCCTGAAAACAAGTTTCAAAGTTGCTTTGATGGCTGGACCAGGCACTTGCATCAGTGTATAACTTTCCAAGGGAAGAACTTCAAAGGTGACCATAGTGATATTCAGCAATGAGGTATGTAGTGCTTTTTCTAAGATGGATCACAAACCTAATTATTGGACCACATACATGTAACAAAATTGTTCTTGTATTCCTTTATATTTATGACAAAAGAAGTGGCACTACAATAATTCTTATACTTTAATATATTGTTTAATATATTCATCTTGTTTTTAAAATCAAGGATCCTATAAAAAATACGCCACCTGTGATTTGCAAGATAAATGAAATCCATCAAAATCATTATTTGCATTAAAATTCTGTATTCTTTTAGGAATTTCTGGTCTTCCTATCACTTCCAGTATGGATTGGAGTCTCTTGCAGCAGTGATCATACATGGATGACAATAAATGGATCAATTTTCAAATTTAAGTAAGATTTTTTGAATAGGTGCATATAGAAAAGGA
>NW_007250451.1:0-4434 GCF_000164805.1 Carlito syrichta
AACCACTGTGGGGGGACAGCAGAGTGACTCACGTCTGTCTCCACAGCACTCAGGGAGGCCAAGACGGGAAGATGGCCATAGCCCAGGAGCTGAGACCAGGCTGGACACCAGAGCAAGCCCTCACCTAGACGCCAATTCAAACCCAGAAAACCTTGGGTGAAGGCAGGCTTCAGCAGGAGAATCGCCTCAGGCCCACAGTTCAAGACCAGGCAGGAAGACCGGGTTGTTGACCAAATGGAAAGCCTGTGATCACAGCTGTTTGGGAGGCTGAGGCTGAGAGGAAAACCCAAGTTGGGTGGTTTGAGAGCAGCCTGGGCAACCTAGTGAGGAAAGGAAAGAAAGAAAGAAAGAAAGAAAAAGAAAGAAAGAAAGAAAGAAAGAAAGAAAGAAAGAAACAAAGAAAGAAACAAAGAAAGAAACAAAGAAAGAAAGAAAGAAAAAGAAAGAAAGAAAGAAAGAAAATCTAAATCAACAAAGAAATCCATTTGCCTGCAAACCTTCAGCCCTCAGTCCTTCCTCCCCACCTCCCAGACATGAGGGTCCCCCAAGCTTGGCACCTTCCAGTCCCAACTCCCCAAAAATGTCTTGCCCCTGCTTTAGTGTTGGGGTTCTCGAGCCTCCCTGGTGGGATTCCTGCCGGCTCTACTCTCTGGGGTGATAAATGTGCCCCAGGCCAGCCCTCTGACTCAGCAATGACGATCTTATGCCAAGAAAGGCTGGGGACAGATCCCTCACCCATGGACATTTCTTCACCCCCAGTGTCATTTTTTTTCTGGCTCTAAAGCCAGACGCCCTTTGGACATACCATGCTCAGTTGAGAATCTGTATATGATTCTAATGTTATTGGAGACAGGGTTTGGCTGTGTGGTCCAGGCTGGTGCATGGGGACACAACTGTCGTTCATCGCCAGCCTCGAAATCGTGGGCTCTGGCAATCCTCCCGCCTCAGCCTCTGGAGTGCCCAGGATGATGCACATCACGATCCCAGACGTGCTGTTTGGATGGGTGTGGAGATGTTGTCTCCCTGCAAGGCTCGGGCAGGTCTTGAGTTCCTGGGTTCAAGCCATCCTCCCGCCTTGGTCTCCCAGAGTGCTGGAATTCCAGACATGGGACTGCATGCCAGGCCTTCTGCTTTGTTTTCTAGGAAGGATCGAAGCTGGGCCCGGTGGCTCAGACTCATCATCTCAGTGCTTTGAAAGACTGAGGCCAGAAGCCGGTCCAAGCCCATGGGCCGAGATCCACCTGGGCCACCTCGGGGATGCCTCATCTCTACCCTCCATCTCAAATGAGCCAGGCGTGGTGGTGCATACTTGTCGTTTCAGCTTCTCGGAAGGCTTGGGAAAGGCTCGCAGGAGTCATACTGGCCAAGGCTGCAGTGGCCAGGAGTTAACCACCGCCCTCAGCCTGGGTGACAGAGTGAGACTGTTATTAAAAGAAAAAAGGAAAAAAAGGAAAAAAAAAAGAAGAGCATCCATTTGTGTATGGAGTTGTGATCATCATGAACAGACAAATCATTTGGAAAGAAGGACCCAGCCTTGGGCCTAGAGTTCCTGAAAGATGATGAATTGGCAGAAAATAGGGCTGTGTCTATGGGAGGCTGAGGCAGGGGAAGACTGGAGCCCTGGAGCTCGAGACCCACGTGGGTCACATAGCAAGACCTCGTCACTCCCCAGACACAAACAATGGAATACTGTGTGGTGACGCCCACTGTCCCAGCTACATGTGATGCAGTAGGCTCTGTCCCAGGGCATTTCTTTGCATTGCCCCTTCCAACAGAATGTGTGAGTCCAAGCCATGCTCCCCGGGCAATGGCTGTCAGCCCCGTGCCCTGTGAGGATAAGGCAGGAGGCTGCCTGAGCCCAGGGGTCTAAGACCAGCCCATGTGACATGGCCAGACCTCATCTCGGTGAGAGGTATCCCAAATCGAGTCAGGCACGGTGACTCACAGAGCCCCGGCTGCTCAGGGGTCGAGGAGGTAGGACCACCTGAGATCCACTGGTTGATGCCTTAGGAACCACGATCATGGCGCTATGACACAGGTGGGCAGACGGAGACTCTGGCAAAAAAGAGGCCTCCCATGTGCGTCATGACTAGCGTCCATGGCTCCCCAAGGAAAGGTTCACATGGTCGGGAGATGATGGAGTGATCAAGAGAGGAAGTGACCTTCTCCCTGCATGAAGGTGGCAGACAGAGTGACCGGAATTTTGGCTGACCATGGCGTTGCCAGACTGCCTTGATCACTGTGCCCAATGGCGGCCCTAACTCGGGGCCATCTGTTCCATGAGCTCAGATGAATCTTTGCTGTGGGGCATGAGTGTGGAGGTTAGAGGCAGGCCATTTGGAATGTGTGACAGAATGCACAGGACAGACAAGCCTAGTGGTGACCTTTGAAATTTCCTGCAACTGATGAGAGATAAAGTGTCTTTTCCTCACCATCCCTGAGGGTGAAACCTCGCACTGGTTGGCAGTGGTAATGGTGGTGGCAGTGGTGGTGATTATTACTATTTGGAATCAGAAGTCTGCTTTGTCACCCAGGTCAGAGTACAGATGCATGCTCACAGCTACCGTAGACTCCACCTGCTGGGCTCTGATGATCCTCCAGCCTCGGTACCCCGAGTGGATGGAACCACAGGCCTGTGCCACCATGCCAGGCTAATCTTTGGATTTATTTTTGATGCCCGAGACAAGGTCTCACCCAGTGTCCCGGGCTGGTCTCAAACCCTCAATCTCAGACCATACACTTGCCTGGGACTCCAAAGGGCTGGTATGGCACGCTGAGCCCCTTAGCCAGGCCTGTGGTGGTGGTGGTCGTCATTGGTATTATTATTCTGAGTCGTAGTCTTGCTCAGTCACCCAGCCCAGAGTGCAGAGGCCTGCTCTTAACTACCTTGTCCTCCACCACCAGGGCTCCTGATATCCTCCTGCCATGGCATCACAAGTGGCCCAAACAACAGATGTGCGTGACCATGCTCAGCTCATTTTGTTGACTTCTTGCAGAGACGAGGTCTCGGTAGGTGCCCAGGGTGGTCTCGATCCCGTGGGCTCAGGCCATCCTCTGGCCTCTGCATCACAAAGCACTGGGTGACAGGTGTGAGCCCCCACACCTGGCCTTCACACCCCTCTCGGTGCCACAACTCAAGGCCTGCTCCCTTCAGACAACCTCAGACTCTGGAGTGGGCAGCTGGAGTCACCCACTCAGCCCACAGTGAAGGAGAGCCTGGCACAGGAGAATGTCTCCACTGGGACACCCACATGTATGCCCGCCTCATTCCCAAGGTGGACCTGCTTGACCCTCCCAGGGTCTGGCTTGGGGAAAGCGAGGTCATGACTCTCAAACCTATTGGGGGCTGGGGATGGCTGGGCAGCTCATGCCTGTCTCCTCGGCACTCAGGGAGGCTGAAATGAGCAAATGATTGGGGCCCAGGAGCTCGAGACCAGGCAGGACACCATAGCAAGCCCCCACCTTGACCCCAAGCAAAACCCAGGGCTCATCATTAGGGTCACCTCCAGCCCAGAGTTCAAGACCAGACAGGAAGACCAGGATGTCGATCAAATGGAAAGTATGTGATCACAGCAGTTTAGGAGACCCAGGCAGAGAAGATGGCCCAAGTTGAGCAGCTTGAGAGCAGCATGGGCAACCTACTGAGGAAAGAAAAGCAAGCAAGCAAGCAAGCAAACAAGAAAGAAAGAAAGAAAGAAAGAAAGAAAGAAAGAAAGAAAGAAAGAAAGAAAGAAAGAAAGAAAGAAGAAAGGAAGGACGAAGAAAGAAAAAAGGAAAGAAAGAAATCCATTTTCCTGCAATCCTTCTGCTCTCTGTCCTTCCCCACCACCTCCCCCACATGTGAGGGTATCCCAAACTCAGCACCTTCAAGCCACAAACCCCCCAAAGTCTGCCCCCACTTTCGTGCGGGATTTCCTGAGGCTCCCTGTCCAGGTTCCTGCAAGCTCTCCTCTCCGAGGTGAGAAATGTGACCCACACAGGCCAGTCATCTGACTGGGCAATGAGCGCCTTCTGCAAAGAAATGCTGGGGAAACATCCCTCACCCAGGGACAATTCTTCACCCCCAGACCCATTTTCTCTGGCTCTAAAGCCAGTCCCCATTTGAACACACCATGAGCAGTAGAGAATCTGTGTACGATTCTGATGTTTTTGGAGACAGGGCTTGGCTCTGTGACCAAGCCTGGGTCCTGAGGACATGACCATCGTTGTCCACCAGCTTTGAAGTTGCAGACTCTGGGGATCCTCCCACATCAGCCTCTGGAGTGGTGGGGGATGACAGGCACCATGACCCCAGACCACCTGTTTGGATGTGTGCAGAGACAGGGTCTCCCTGAATGACCCGGGTTGGCCTGAGCTCCTGGGCTCCAGCCGTCCTCCTGCCTTGTCCCCCCAGATTGCTGGGAATCCAGGCATGGACCACCACATCTGGCCTTT
>NW_007250451.1:4883-6472 GCF_000164805.1 Carlito syrichta
GCATTGAGATCATTGTTAATAGAGATCTTTGGGGAAGGGGGCCTCAGCCTTGGACCTAGAGTTCCCGAAAGATTGTGAATTGGCAGATAATCGGGCTGCAGCTTTGGGAGGCCAAGGTGGGGGACCACTGGAGCCCAGGATTGAGAGACCAGCCTGGGCCACATAGCAAGACCTCATCACTCCCTGGAATGAAAACACTGGAGTCACGTGTGGTGGTGCCCACGGTACCAGCTACACAGGATGTGGTGGTCTCTGTCCCAGGCTGTTCCTTTATCACCCTCATCAACAGCACTTGTGAGACCAGACCCGTCACAGTGGTTCACAACCATCACTCTTGTGCCCTGGAAAGTCAAGGCGGGTGGCTACCTGAGCCCAGGGTTCGGAAACCAGGCTGGGAAACATGGCCAGAACTAGTTACGGCAAGAGGTCCCCAAAAGCAAGTCAGACGTGGTGGTCCTCAGAGTCCTGCCTGCTCGTGGGCCAAGGCAGGAGGACTTCCTGAGACTCTCAGGTTGAGGCTCTGGAAGCCACGATTGTGCTGCCAAACCCCAGCCCCACTGATGCAGACTGTGGTGACAAAATAGATGCCTTCATGTGCATGATGATGGGATTCCATGGCTCCCCAGGGAAATGTCCCAGTGGTTGGGGGACAATAGAGTGATCAGGAGAGAAAGGGGCCCTCCCCCCACCCAAAATTGGCAGATTGGGTGACTGGAACCTGGGCTTGCTCTGACATTGCCGAACCACCTTGATTATTCTGTACCCGATAGCCACTCTAGCTTGGGGTGGTCTCGTCTGTGAGCTCACACGCATCTTTGATGTGGGGCATGAGTTTGGATGGTGAAGGCAGGCCCCGCTGCCTGGCCTGTGGTTGTGGTGTTGGTGGTTGGTTTTATTATTCTGAGTCGTACTCCCACTCTGTCACCCATGCCAGAGTGCAGGGGCCTGCTCTCAGCCACCATGGCCTCCACCAGCTGGACGCTGGCGATCCTCCCACCATTGCCTCCAGAGTGGACAGAACAACAGGTATGCACCACTACACTTGGCTCATTTTGTTGGTTTATTGTAAAGACTAGGCCTCGCCAATTCTCTGGGCTTCTCTCGAACCTGGGGCCTCAGGATGTCCTCTCAACTTCACCTCCCAAAGTGTCGGCATGACAGGCCTGAACTCCTGCGCCTGGACTTCACACCCCTCTGTGGGTCTCACTGTGAGATGTTCTCCCTTCAGATGACCCGGGACCTACAGAGGAATGTCGGAATCGCCCTCCAAGCCCTCTCAAGTGAGCGAATGGCTCAGGGGTATGTCTCTGCTAGGGCACCCACAACTCATCCCGTCTCGTTCCCCAGGATGGATCCACTTGCTTCTCCCAGGGACTGTCTCAGGGAAAGGAAGGGCATAACTCTCAAACCATCAGGGATGGCGGGCTTGGCTGGGAGACTCACGTCTGTCTTCCTTGCACTGGGAGAGGCTGAGATGGGAAGATGGCCAGAGCCTAGGAGCTTAGACCATGCTGGACACCATAGCAAGCCCCCACCTCAGCCCCAAGCAAAATCAAAAATATCTTTGGTGAGAGTAGGAATTGACGGGA